>NW_020538040.1:4885654-4957163 GCF_003426905.1 Ctenocephalides felis
GGCAAAAAGCTCCAAAAATAGTATTCATTTTTCATAGAACGGAGCGTCAAATTTGATTAATTCAATAAACATTTTATTTATATTGACAAAATGAAGAATTGGTAAATTTTTGGTAAGGCGGGTCTAGTGGTTTTGGAGCTACAGAGAAAAAAGTAAAGAAAATGATATTTGGCGGTCAAAAATGATCATTAGATATATGCACATTGAATTATCAGATATTTTATGAAGATTTTCATAATAAGTATGATTTTTGTTTACATTTCTATAGGTTCCGTAACATCGTTTATCTGTTAGACGGCGACGCGGCGCTTACGCGCTTCTATATTCCGTCTCTATGCAGCTAAAGCAGTGCTATCGCACTTTTGTAAGAGGTTCAAAATTTCTAAAATGTTTCAAAGTATAAAAAAGTCAAATTTTTCAAAAAAATTATTTTTATCAAAAAAATTACAAAATCTCGAAAAATAATTTTTTCCGAGTTCTAAAAGAAAATTGAATCTTTTTTTAAAAAAATAATTTTTGGTACGGAAAGTTTTAGCAATTTGCCTTAAGGCACGATGCCATGCACTACTAGTTTTCATTTTGCTTGACAGAAGAGTCGTTTGTTTTTATTTTTAATTTGCTCGTCAGCAGAGTTCTTTCTTACCTTTTTTTTTAGTATGCTCGCCAGTAAAGTTACATTTTCATTTTTTATTTTGTCGACAAAACATTTCATCTTTTCTATTTCTTGTTTGCTGTCAGTAGAGTCCTTAGCTTCCAATTTTTTTTTGTTAGTTAGTAATGTTTATTTGTTGCATATATTTTCTCAATTTCCTTGTCAGTGAAGTTTCTTGTATTTTTTAGTTTGCTCGTCAATAGAGTTCGTTTTGACACTATTAATTTGAAGTTTGGAAAGTCAGTAAAGTTTGTTTTTCGTTTTTTCGAGTTCCGAGTCTTTTTTTCGTTTGACGAGCAAACTGCAGAAAAGAACTCTACTGACATGCAACCTGCAATAAGAGAACGAAATAGCTCCACTAATGAGTAGAACTTTTTTCCGTCATTACAAATTAAATATTTTTAAAAACAATGCAAGGAACAATGTTGCATTGAAGATTCGGTTATTAAAACATTCATCTTTGTTTCTTCAAATATAAAATTCCTTTCCTTTATATATAAGTTTGTACATGACTCATGACAAGTGCTATTTGGAGTTACCATTTGAGATGGAAAACATAATTATGTTACGGCCCATAGAACATACAAGTTCGTAGTATTCAAAAGTAGTAATTGTTCCTATATCTATATTATCATGACATCACTGTCGCCTGATACACTATTACACAACCATCAAAATCTCTCCACCGTCACAATTTATTATTCCGAACCGTCCCCGACAGACGGATGTTACAAAACAATAGCATTACATAATTCTACACGAGCAATAATTCTTCTCGAGCCATTTAATCGCCCCCCATATCTCTGTTACGTGCAATATGCAATATGCAACGATATTACCCTCACATCCTCCCCATCCCCCATTTTCATCCCTCTATCCGCCGCCTATGGCATAATGGGGCCAACATTATTGCAGTATAATGTTATTTTCCACTTGCGAATGTTGAAAACATCATTTATCAAAGCCGCATGTCAGTTTTAGCCGCTTAACACAGATGTCGTGTCATAGAGCGAGTGTAGTAGAGGAGCACTTGTACGACGGATGATAGTTTAGTCTTTAGTTCTATATCTATGCCGGACTTGTGCTCTCTATGGAGAGACAACGGAGGAAAGAGATAGAGATAGGGAAATAGAAAGGGTGTGAGAGGGATGGGTGGATAGAAGACATATGAGATGATGTAAACTAGTGGTGTATGGTTTGATGGCTTAAATTGCTGGAACTTGCCGTACCGAAAATTAAGAATTTTTGCAAGCTTTAAATTTTTTTGAAAATTTTGGAAAAAATTAGACTTCTGAGAATTTGAATAAAGATTGACTTTGTTGATAAATTTGATTTTGTTTATATTTAGATTTTTTTGGAAATTTTGAACTTTTTCTAAAAAAAAATTTACTTTTGGAATTTTTTAAATTTTTCCAAAAAGTAAATTTTTTGATAAATTTGATTTTTTTATATTTAGAATTTTATTGACAAAATTATAAAAATTATAAATATAAAATATTTTATTTTAGAATTCTTTGACAAAAATTGACTTTTATGATCTTTTGGATTTTCTTTATATTTTGAATTTTTTGAAAAAAAATCACGTTTTTTGTAAAATTTGATTTTTATATCTTTAGATTTTTGTGGTAATTTTGAACTTTTTTTGAGAACTTAGAAAAAAGTGAAATTTTTGAAATCTTTGAGAAAAATCAAATTGCTAGTACATCCAGTATCGAGAATTGAAGTTTTTACAAGTTTTATATTATTTTTGAAAACTTTGAAAAAAAATTGACTTTTGGGAATTTTGAAGTTTCTCAAAAAAATTTACTTTTTTAATAAATTAGATGTATTTATGTTTAGATTTTTTTTGGAAATTTTGAACTTTTTTTGAAAACTCAGAGAAAGTGAGATTTTTAACATTTTTGAGAAAAATCAAATTGCTGGTACTCCGCGTACCGAAAATTGAGTATTTTTACAAGCTTTAAATGTTTTTTAAAACATTTGAAAAAATGTAGACTTATGAGAATTTTGAACTTTTATAAAAAATTTGACTTTTTTTGATAAATTTGATTTTTTTATTTTTAGATTTTTGTGATAATTTTGAACTTTTGTTGAAAACCTAAGTTTTGAAAAAGGTGAGATTTTTGACATTTTTGAGAAAAATCAAATTGCTGGTACTTTCCGTACCGAGAATTAAAATTTTTACAAGCTTGTAATTAGACTTTTGAGAATTTTGAAATTTTTCAAATAAATTAACTTTTTTGATAAATTAGATTTTTTTTATATTTAGAATTTTTTGCAAATTTTTAACTTTTTCTGAAAACTCAGAAAACAGTGATATCTTTAAAATTTTTCGGGAAAATCACGTTTTTTTGTAAATTTTGAATTTTTTTTAATTAATTCACGTTTTTTTTGTAAAATTGGTGCGTTATAAATTATTTACATTAGTAAAAACTATATAAAATTTACTAAATTCCAGTAAAAATTGTTATATTTACTTGGATATTAAAGTTATGAATAATTTGTAGTTGAAATTCGGACTTTGAAATTTTGATAATTTGCAGTTATTGGATTAAGTACATTTTTTTACTTTTTGTCAAATAACTTTTAATTTACTTCTCAAACATTATAATTTGGTCACATTAGTAAAAACTAGATAAAATTCACTAAAATCTAGTAAAAAATGTTATATTTACTTGGATATTAAAATTTTGAAAAATTCGTAGTTGAAATTCGGACTTTAGATTTTTGATCATTTGCAGTATATGGATTAAGTACATTTTATCCCTTTTTGTCAAATGACTTAAAATTTACTTCTCGGACATTATAATCTGTTCACATTAGTAAAAAATAGGTATATTATATTACTGTTTTGTTGATTTTGCATTGTATATATCTTTTCAAATGCACTTTTTTATAATCTAAATCTTTTGATGGTGGAAATATGATATATTAATGTTAAAGCTCACTAAATATACTTCAAATGAATAATTTTAACTTTGCTATTTAGTTCATATAACTCCTATAAATATTAGAAATGTCCTTTATTTTGAATTCGATTAATTCAGTTTTGTTTACTTACTTTTCTGTAAACATATATATGTTACAGTATTTATAATACTCTATTTGAAAACATTTAATATTCCTTCCTAATTTGCCTTAAGGCATGATGCCATACACCACTAGTTCACTCGATTTTGTAATCAAGTAAACAAATAATTTTTTTATGTATAAATATGCATAAATACGCCTGATCGCCCCACTGTAATCGTGTCACATTAACGAATGACGAACGGACGAACGAAATCGCATTAACTTTTGCATCCCGGAATTCCCCGGAATAATACATCCAATAAAATATCCGATAGCAATTAGTGACACGCATAATAATTAGTGTGCTAATTAGCGATTAATTGACATTGACTAAAGTACTTAATGCAATTTGGTAATTATGGAATTACATATGTTTAAATAAATAATGTAAATATATATATATATATATATATATATATATATAATTCTTATAAATATATATATATATATATATATATATATATATATGTATATATATATATATTAGTTTGTCAAATATCTCCCTTCCGCTTTTTTGCTCTTGGTTTATAATACAAAAAGGCGGAAGGGAGATATTTGACAACCTTATATATAGAAGAAACAAATATATATATAATATATATATATATGTATATATATATATATATATATATATATATTTAAACTTTGCAAAAGAATTTAAAGCTTGGACAAGTTTTAATTCTCTGTTCGGAAAGTTCCAGCAATTTGATTTTTCTCAAAAATGTCAAAAATCTCACTTTTTTCTAAGTTTTCAAAAAAAATATCAAAATTTCCATAAAAATCTGAATATAAAAAAATCAAATTTATTAAAAAAGTCAATTTTTTTGAAAAATTTTAAAATTCTCAAAAGTTTAATTTTTTTCAAAGTTTTTAAAAACATTTAAAGCTTGTAAAAATACTCAATTTTCGGTACGGCGAGTACTAGCAATTTGATTTTTCTCAATAATGTCAAATATCTCACTTTTTTCTAAGTTCTCAAAAAAAGTTCAAAATTACCACAAAAATCTAGAGATAAAAAAATCAAATTTTACAAAAAACGTGATTTTTTTTTCAAAAAACTCAAAATATTAAAAAAATCCAAAATATCATAAGTCAATTTTTGTAAAAAAATTCAAAATTTCCATAAAATTCTAAATATAAAAAAAATCAAACTTATTAAAAAAGTCAATTCTTGGAAAAATTAAAAAAATCCCAAAAGTCTTCAAAAAAAGTACCAAAAAAATATAAATATAAAAAAATCTAATTTATCTAAAAAGACAAATTTTTTGAAAAATTTTAAAATTCTCAAAATTAATGTTTTTCAAAGTTTTCAAAAAAAAAATTAAAGCTTGTAAAGAATTTTATTCTCAGTACGGAGTTTTTTTTTGGGAATTTGAACTTTTTCTGAAAACTTAGAAGGAATTTTGAAATTTTTGAGAAAAATCAAATTGCTGGAACTTTCCATATTGAGAATTAAAATTTTTACAAGCTTTAAATTAGACTTTTAGGAATTTCGAAAATTTTCATAAAATTAGACTTTTTTGATAAATAAAAATTTTTACAAGTTTTAAATTTTGTTGAAAACTTTGAAAAAAAATTGACTTTTGAGAATTCTAAAATTTAAAAAAAAAATGACTTTTTTTATAAATTTGATTTTTTTATATTTAGATTTTTATGGAAATATATATATATATATATATATATATATTTGTTTCTTCTATATATAAGGTTGTCAAATATCTCCCTTCCGCCTTTTTGTATTATAAACCAAGAGCAAAAAAGCGGAAGGGAGATATTTGACAACCTAATATATATATATATATATATATATATATATATATATGTTCTTTTTGTATATATATATATATATATATATATATATATATATATATCGTATTGATTGACTTTATTTTATGTTAATTTTTGATTGATTCTATTTTGTTTGTATCATTATTCGCACTTTTTGATTTGGCGCGAACATACTACCGGCCTTGAAATAAAGATTTCAAAATAATTAATATCCTTCATTAATGTGAAGTAAGTCGTTAGAATCCGAGTTTAAAGGATATTATAATCTTATGTGTATTATTTAAAATAATTACAAATAGTACTTGTATTTACAACAGTTTTAATGTCGCAAGTATCGTATCAATTGACTTTATTTTATGATAATTTTTGATTGATTCTATTTTGTTTGTATCATAAATTGCACGCTTGAATTTGGCGCGAACATATATATATATATATATATATATATATATATATATGTTATATATATCCATATATATATATATATATATCCATATATCCGCCTATGACATTAATTTCATAATCCGAAACGTATGTCGTCCTCGGGGGCGAGTCGCTCTCTATCAAACAAACAAAAATATAAAAGTTTGTGTGAATGTTTCAATTTAATTTGATTTGTCGATGAAAATATTTTTGCATATGTCAAAAGTTAATTCGATTAGTACGTTCATTCGTTCGTCTGCATGTCTGTAATACGATTTTTATTTAGTTGTTCTATTTTATTTCTAGTTTAGTTGTTTTGCTGTTGTCGTTGTTGCCATGTAGTCAGGCTGCGAGGACAGATAATTCGGTTTTAATTTACTGCACGCGGTTTTGTTTTAGTTCCATTAAAACGGAAACGAAAATGGACATGGTATATATATATATATATATATATATATATATATATGTATGTATATATATTTATATATTAGGGTGGTCCTTAATATGGATATTTTAGAATTTCTTTACTCCCAACGGTTCAAATTAATAAATAACTATTCTCTAAAAGTTTTAGCTCTTAGTATTTACTCTAATATAGACCGCATTCTAGATAAAGGTTTTTATAAAAATAACATGGGTAACATTTCATTTGTTTTTTTTAGAATCTCATAAATAGGTGTAAGTTGCACTTTTTTTAGTTTAAGGATACTTCACTTCTCTCAAAAACTCGATTTCTATTTTTTGCACTTTTTGCTCCGGCTGGACCTGCCTTTACCAAAAACTAATCACTACTTCTCCATATCAATAGGAATCGAATGTTTTTTGAATCATTCAAATCGATTGATTCGTACGTTCAAAATCGACGACGAACATTTGCATCCACACTTACACTTCTTTCAATTTTATCTAAAAATAAGGTATGCCAATATGTTCAGGAACGTCTGAAACGTCAAAATTTCAACTACAAATTATTCAAAGTTGTAATATCCAGATGTATATAATAGTTTTCAATAGATTTTAGAAAATTTTATATATTTTTTACTGATGTAAACAAATTAAAATGTCCGAAAAGTAAATTCAATGTTATTTGACAAAAAGTAACAAAAATCTCTAAATCCATAAAATACTAAAGTCTGTATTTCAAGTACAAATTATTCAAAATTTCAATACCTAAGTAAATATAACTATTTTTACTAGATTTTTGTAAATTTCATCTAGTTTTTACTAAAGTAAACAAATAATAATGTCTAAGAAGCAAATTAAAAGTTATTTGACAAAAAGTAAAAGAATGTACTGAATTCTCATGCTTCAAATTATGGGAATACTAAAGTCTGCTTTTCAACTACAAATTATTCAGAGTTTTATTATCCAGATGTATATAATAGTTTTCAATAGATTTTAGAAAATTTTATCTATTTTTACTGATGTAAACAAATAATTATGTCTAAGAAGTAAATTATAAGTTATTTGACGAGAAGTAGAAAATGTACTTACGTATACTGCAAATTATCATAATTCTAAAGTTTGAAATTCAACTACGAATTATTCAAAATCTTATTATCAAACTATATATAACAATTCTTACTGGAATTTAGTGAATTTTATCTAGTTTTTACTGATGTAAACAAATTATAATGTCTGAGAAGTAAATTAAAAGTTATTTGATGGAAAAGTAAAAAAATGTTCTTAATCCTTATACTGCAAATTATGGGAATACTAAAGTCTGCATTTCGACTATGAATTTTTCAAAATTTTAATATCCAAATTATTTTCTTTTATTTGCATAATAATGCCAAGTGGCCAATTTATTATTGTTTTTGTAATAAAGACTCGAAGAGCTGAAAAAGAAAGCCCTACTCGTGCGATCTAGAGTGCCTTACATAGCTGTTTTTGTTTGTGGCCAATTTATTTTTGTAGTAAAGACTTGTAGAGCTGAATATGCAAATAAAAGAAAATAATTTGGATTTTTATAATTTGCATTTGAATAAATTTGTTTTTATTTGAATTTTCCAAAAACGATTAGTTTTTTAAACTGCATAAAATTGTTGTCTGATGTATGGCTAATGTAAAATTTCGACTATAAATTACGGTTTATAATATTTTTGGTATATAATATAAATAATGTGAATTATAAATCAATTTATCTCGAAGTTTCCAGAAACATTGACAACCGTCATTTCATACATTTTTAAATTCTTGACTATCGAAATTAAATGAATTTAATGAAATTTCTACACTTCTAATTTGAATTAAAATTTTTAATACAGCCTATAACCTAAGTTAGATATATACGCATACGGTGAGCTAAAAAAATTCAAAATCGGTTCACTAGTTTAGGAGTCTATCGAGGACTTCATGACACGTCTCTCTATCTCTCTCACTCCCTTATAGCTCTGTCTTTTTTTCACTACGTAGTAACATTCTTCTATCTCGCTCTAACGAATTAAACTCGATATCATACTTAAAAAAAAATCTTTCTCAATTCTTAAATTAAAAAAGTAGTCAAACAATTACTAAATTTGTTTTTGCAATCCTCATTCATTGGTCATCAAATTTTTCTTCACACAATTTAAATAATAATACCAAATTATTACTAAAGTACCTTCAACTCCCTCACTAATACTTCAACCCTGTTTTTCTCTTATAATAAAATAATGTTAATATAAATTTTGCAATCTTAAAACTCATTCCTCGTCCTCCTCCGCCGTCAGCGCCCCTGTCGTCATCTTCTGCTACTTAATCTATTATTTAATCTCCTTTTATGTTGTCAGCATTGTCTTACTGCATTCATGACGTCATAGAGAATTTCCGGTGTGCTGCACGACATGCAACAACCGGAAATTTTGCACTGGGATGCCATCTCCGGAGGAAAATCCGGAGGAAAAATAATGTCTTTGGACACGGTGATCAGTAGGGATCGGAGACATGGATTCGTGAGACAAAGAATGAGATGGAAAGGAACTGTACTGATGAATGTTGAAAAAAATTGATAAGTTCGAATTTTTGAAAAAAAATCGATTTTTTTTTTGAAAATGTCGAAATCTAAAATTTTTGTGTTTTTTAGTTTGTGATATTTTTTTTTAATTTTTCTATATCATTTATTTTTTGTAAATTATAAAAACTTTCGAAATTTTGAACTTTGAATTTTTTTGAAAATTTTTAAAATAACTAAATTTTCTGTAAAAGCATTTTTTGCACACGGTCTACACAAGCAAAAGTTTGTTTGAATTAATCTAATCGGATGATCCGTTCTCTCAAAAACTGCATAACCGTTTTTACACCCTGTGCGCTCCATACCTCCGAAACGCAAGACGTGCCTTTTGCAAAAACGCCTCGGGATTGTGTACGAACCGTAAATCAGTTTATATGATTCTAGATGACTCTGAATGAGTGTAAATAAGTGTAAATGAGTTTAAGTGAGTTTAAATGAGTTCAAGTGAGTTTAAATATATTTAGAAGTTAATGATTTAAATGGTTTATATGAGTCTAAATGAGTCTAAAATAGTTTAATTAAACATAAATGAGTCTAAATGAGTATAGGTGACAGAAAAAAAGTGTAAATGATCGTAATTGAGCCGAAATGAGTTTAAATAAGTATTAATAAATCTAAGTGAGTATGAATAAATACAAGTGAGTCTAAATGAGTTTGAATAATTTCAAGTAAAGTTAAATGGATCTAAATGAACCTAAATGAGTGTAATTGAGCCTAAATGAGTCTAAATAAGTGTAAATGAGTTTAAATGAGTCTAAGTGAGTTTAAATGAGCATAAGTGAGTCTAAATGAGTATAAACAAGTAGGAGTGAATTTACACTGATCTAAATGAGTCTAGAAGTGAGAAATTGAGCCCAAATGAGTCTTAGTAAATGTAAATGAGCCTAAGTGAGTTTAAATTAATAAAATGAGCATAAGTGAGTCTAAATGAGTATAAATAATTTTAAGTGAATTTAAATGGATTTAAATGAGTCTAAAAGTGAGTAATTGAGCCTAAATGAGTTTAAATAAATATTAATGAATTTAAGTGAGTATGAATAAACACAAGTGAGTCTAAACGAGCCTAAATGAGTCTTAGTGAGTCTAAATGAAATTGAATAATTTCAAGTGAATTTAAATGGATTTAAATGAGTCTAGAAGAGTGTAATTGATCCTAAATGCGTCTAAATAAGTGTAAATGAGCCCAAGTGAGTCCAAATAAGTGTAAATGAGTCTAAATGAGCCTAAGTGAGTTTAAATGAATTTAAATGAGCATAAGTGAGTGTAAATGAGTATAAATAAGTTGGAGAGAATTTACACTTGTCTCATTGAGTCTAAAAGTGTTTAATTTAGCATAAATGAGTCCAAATAAGTGTAAATGAGTCTAAATGAGCCTAAGTGAGTTTAAATGAATATAAATCAATATAAATGAATATAAATAAGCATTAGTGAGTCTAAATGAGTATAAATAATTTCAAGTAAATTTAAATAAATCTACATGAATTTAAAAGTGTGTAAATGAGCCCAAATGAGTTAAAATAATTGTTTATAAGTTTTAGAGCTTCATAAAATAGTGTAGTCATGGGAACGCTGTGAGTATATCACATCGTATATTTGTTTGCCGTACTATCAGGCGCATTTTACATATAAACACAGTAAGAAAGAATATTATGATAACTACTGCATCATGGCAGAATTACCCCATATGTTTATATTTATAAAAATATTTTGAAGAATAATAAATTTATTAATTTTTTAAAAAAATGACACAAAATTTCAGTATAAAAAATTAATGTAATTTGGTTTTGACTAAAGTTAAGTTTTTTATTTGTTCGTCATTAATTGAATCATATTTAACGACCAATATCAAATCAAAGTTTATAAAAGCCGAATCCTATTATCAGTTTCATATTGTAGAACATTTACCCTTCAGTCACGCCTAAGAAAGTTTTACTTCAAAAACAAAATACTACTTTAAATTATTTTTCTTCAACTACAATATTGCATTTATTCAATTTCACTAATTTTCTCTCCTCTTCCAGCTCTGCTCTCAGGAACCCTCAGAACCTTCCAACGAACAGGGTGCGGCGACGACATGGTGACCCTGAAATGCCCTCACGGAACCAGCATAAGCATTCAGATAGCCCAATACGCCAAAAACACGGCCTCCAGAACCCTTTGTCCGGACCTGGTGCCCTCCACAACGACTTCTACATCCGTCATAAATAGTGGAGGCGTCCTGACGGGCTCGAAAAATATTATAATCGCCACTGAAAGCAGCGATAGAAGTGACGAGAAGGTCACCAATGTTACTGGAGGTGGAGTGAGCGAAGGCTGCCAGTGGCCGGACGCTTTGCAGGTGAGGAAAAAGAGAGTTGGGTGAGAGATAGAGGGTGGGTTTGTTTGGGAAAGTTTTTGGGGATTTTGTGGGCTTTATTTTTGTCTTGAAGTGTTTTTATGTAGGTTTTGTATTTAATGAGTTATTTGATAAAGACTAAAAAAATACGCAGTGGATTGAGTTTGATTGACCGGAGGGTGTAAATTCAAGGTGGGTACGGTGAGAGTTGTGTGAGAGATAGATCAAGAGTTTGTTTGGGGAAGTTTTTGGGAATTTTGTGGGCTTTGGTTTTGTCTTGAAGTGTTTTTATGTAGGTTTTAAATTTAACGAGATATTGGATAAAAACTAAAAAAATGCGCAAATTAGGTCAGGATGATATTTTGTAGGGTGAAAGTTTAAGGTAGTAGGGTTTGGATAGGTTAAGAGATAGATAGTAGGTTTGTTTAAGAACGTTTTTTAGAATTTTATGTACTTTATTTTTGTCTTAAAGTGTTTTTGTGTAGGTTTTGATTTTAGTGAGATATTTTATAAAAACTAAAAGAAATGCGCAGAAGAATGAGTTTCATTAGCCGGAGGGTGAAAATTTAAGGTTGGTAGGGTTTGAGTAGGTTAAGAGATAGATAGTAAGTTTGTTCGGAAAGTTTTTTAGAATTTTGTAGGCTTTATTTTTGTCTTAAAGTGTTTTTGTGTAGGTTTTGAAATTGTTGAGTTATTTTATAAAAACTATGCAAAGGCGCAATGGTTTTAGTTTAATTGGCCAGAGGGTAAAAATTGTAGGTTGTGGGTTTGCAGTGGGTTGCAATATAAAGTGACGGTTAGTTAGGGAAAGTTTTTTATAATTAAATTGGCTTTATTTTTTTTTAATATTATTTTTGTGTGGGTTTTGAAATTATTGAGTTATTTAATAAATACTAAAAAATGCGCAAATCATGTTGATTAGATGATCACTTTGTAGGTAGAGATGATAAAAGTATAAGGTAGTAGGGTTTGAGTAGGTTAAGAGATAGAGAGTAGGTTTGTTTGGAAAGGTTTTTCAAAACTTTATAGACTATATTTTTATCTTAAAGTGTTTTTGTGTAAGTTTTGAAATTTGTGAGTTATTTGATAAAATCTAAGACACAGATTGAGTTTGATTGGCCGGAGGGTGAAAATTTAAGATGGTAGGGTGAGTGTAGGTTAGAAGATAGATAATAGGTTTGTTTCGAGAAATTTTTTAAAATTTTATAGGCTTTATTTTTGTCTTTAAGTAATAGTATGTAGATTTTGAAATTATTGAGTTATTTAAATAAAAATCAGGAATCAGGAAATCACAAATCAGGAAAATACGCTGAAAAAAACGTACAGTTATTTTATTTTGTTGACTAAGCGTTGAATACTTGATGTCGCGCGGATTTTAAAGTGTTGTAATATTTTTTGTGTTGAAGCTATGTTAATACTTTGTTTGGGAAAATTGTTTAGAATTCTATAGACTTTATTTTAATAAGATAAAATCTAAGACACAGATTGAGTTTGATTGGCCGGAGGGTGAAAATTTAAGATGGTAGGGTGAGTGTAGGTTAGAAGATAGATAATAGGTTTGTTTCGAGAAATTTTTTAAAATTTTATAGGCTTTATTTTTGTCTTTAAGTAATAGTATGTAGATTTTGAAATTATTGAGTTATTTAAATAAAAATCAGGAATCAAGAATCACAAATCAGGAAAATACGCTGAAAAAAACGTACAGTTATTTTATTTTGTTGACTAAGCGTTGAATACTTGATGTCGCGCGGATTTTAAAGTGTTGTAATATTTTTTGTGTTGAAGCTATGTTAATACTTTGTTTGGGAAAATTGTTTAGAATTCTATAGACTTTATTTTTGTCTAAGTAAATTTTTTTGTAGGTTTTGAAATTGTTGAGTTATTCGACCAAAACTAGAAACAAGCACTTACATTTTTTATATGCAGTATGTTTGGTACTCTACAATTAGGCAGTTTGTAGAATTGGTTGTATTGAAGTTAGGTCAATACTTTGTTCGAAAAAAATATTTATTATTCTTTAGACTTTAATTTTGCTTCGGAGAGTTTTTGTATAAGTTCTATAATTGTTGAGTTATTCCACAAAAACTATAAAAATGTCCTTACAAAAAATCAGCTCTTATTAAAGTTCTTAGTATTTAAAGTATTCTAATATCGGTATTAATTAATTTAAGTTAATATGTTGTTTGAAAGAATTATTAAGGTTTTTATAAGCTTTATTTTTGTCTTATACTATTTTTAGCTATGTTATGAAATTGTTGAGTTATTTGAGAAAAACTAGAAAATTACTCTTACAAAAATGTCAGAATCATTTTGATTAGTTATTCAAATAAGTGTTAAATAGTTTCAGTTATTTTGTTTTTAAAATGTTGTAAGTTTATTTTAGTTGAAGATAGATCAATACTTTGTTCGAGAAAGTTTTTCAAGATTTTATATACTTTATCTTAGTCTAATACCACTTTCTTGTAAGTTTTATAATTATTGAGGTATTTGACAAAAACTAGTTAGTTTACAAAGCGTTCAATACTTTTGGTTACGCGATTTTTAAAGTATTGCAATTTTTTTTTTTTGTATTGAAGTTAGGTCAATACTTTGTTTAGAAAAGTTGTTTAGGAACTAATTGTCTTAATTTTTGTATAATATTGTTTAAGTGTATCTATTATAGCTATTGAGTTATTTGACAAAAATCGGTAACATCACCAAAGATCAGATGTTGATGATCAAGTTGTTAATTTTAAAAGTATTATAAAATTGTAGTTATTGAAGTTAAGTTTATGGTTTGTTCGGAAATGTCTTTAGGAATTTTATAAACTCAATTTTGCTCTTATAGTATTTTTGCATGAGTTTAGAAATTGTTGAGTTATTTGACTAAAACTATAAAAAGTCGCGTTTTTTTAACTAAATAGTTCAGAGTACTTACCCAAAACTTAAATTTCGTTGTTAATATTCTTAACAAAAATTATAATCTACTTTCAAACTGCCATAATATTAAACGTTTTTATCATATTTAAAATATCCGTGCAAAATATATTTTTCCGGTTACGTTTTTAATCTTATTAAGGATTAAGTGAAAGAGCTGGAAACGTGAACGAAGGATTTTATAAAGTCAAAAGTTGTTTATAAAATGATATAAAAACACGTTTAAAATGGTTTTTTATAGTCTGTACATTTACAATACAAATTCACAACTTCTGGCACAGTAAATTAGTAAAAATAAAAAATTAATTTGATTATTAAATTAGTTAAAATAATGTATCAGTTGAACCAAACTTGGATATAAAATCAACCAATGTTTTAGTGCAATTTTCAATATTTTGTTGAATACCTTCAAAAATTTTTAGAGAATCAAAAAAATTTTGTGAGACACAAATGAAGTATATAAAATTCTTAACGAACTCCTCATACAAACTTTTTACATATCTTTATTAATGACAATTATACAACACTTTAAAAACCACCAAAAAACATTATTCAAACTGCCTACAAATCTCTATGTTAAAAATGTGTATTTTGCCACATTTTGTTAAATAACTTTAAAAAATTCTATAAAACCAAAAAAACTGTCTGAGGCAAAAATTAAGTTTATAAAATTCTCAACAAATTTCTAATACAAAGTTTTTATCTAACTTTGATAATAACAATTTCAGAATACTTAAACTACCAAACCACGTTAGTAGAAACTTAAAAATGAATATAATAACATTTTGTTAAAAATCTTAAAAAAAAAATCTACAAAACTAAAAAAACTTTATGAGGCAAAAATGAAGCTCATAAAATTCTCAACAAACTCTACATACAAACTTTTTACATATCTTTATTAATAACAATTTTACAACACTTTAAAAACCACCAAACATTATTAAAACTGCTGATAAATCTATATAGCAGGCTGTGTTAGAAATGTACATTTTATCACATTTTGTTAAATATCTTCTAAAATTTGTACAAAACTAAAAAAAACTGTTAGAGACACAAATGAAGTTTATAAAATTCTCAACAAACTTTCCATACAAACTTTTTGTCTAACTTTATTAATAACAATTTTAGAACACTTTAAACACCAACAAACAGCATTATTAGAACTTCTGATAAATCCCTGTAGTAATCTATGTTAAAAACGTATATTTTATCACATTTTATAAAATAACTTGAAAAAACTCTATGAAACCAAAAAAACTATCTAAGCCAAAAATGAAGTTAATAAAATTTTCAACAAACCTTACATACAAACTGTTTATTTATCTTTAATTATAACAATTTTATAACACTTTAAAAAACACCAAACAACTTTATTAGAACTGCTGATAAATCTATGTTAAAAATGTGTATTTTATCACATTTTGTTATATAATTTCCAAAATTTCTACAAAACCAAAAAAAACTTTGGAAAGCTTATAAAATTCTAAACAAATTTTTCATACAAACATTTTATCTAACTTTAATAATAACAATTTTAGAACACTTTAAAAACCACAACTACATTATTGGAACTGCTAATAAATCTCAGTAGTAATCTGCGTTGAAAATGTATATATATATATATATATTTATATGTATATATATATATATATATATATATATATATATATGAGTGAGTTCTTGAGGGCGATACATCAAACAAAGAATTCTTTGTTGATGTATCGCCCTCAAGAACTCACTCATATATTTCAACATCAAAATTAACTACTAAATCATATATATATATATATATATATATATATATATATATATATACAGGTATAAATATATCAATTACTGAAATTGCGGTATTATTATTGCAATTATTTCATATAATCCTTTGGAACAATTTGGATAATTCCAATATACATCATACCAAGATAATCTTTTGATCAAATAGTCCATTTAATATGCAATTGACGGTTTTAATCGCAATTGCATATAAATATTTATATATTTGTATATATATATATATATATATATATATACATATAAATTTATGAAACAATATTCATATTTTACATAAACGATTTTATTACGGTGGAGCATTGCATTTGCTGCAAGTGCATTTTGTATTTCATATTAAATTTATTTAAATAAATAATATTTTTGTCATATTAATTATATTAATATGACAAAATTAATTATATTATATAGCCAATTGAAACAGAAATTATTCCACATGTCATTAAATCTCCTTTTACTTAAATTAACCAAACTAATTGTTAATTATTTAACTCTTTGCAAAAATTTGTGTTTGCATATTATTTCATATATTAATAAATCAGTTTACTTTTAAACAAATCTAACTATCGATATACTTTAATTACTTTTTGAATAATTACTAATTTGAATTTCATTAAAATATTGTTACGTAATCATTAGTTGCAAGTTGTACGAATAAAATTATTTTAAATTGGTGAAACTTAATATTGTAATTTTAAATTTAATATATATATATATATATATATATATATATATATATATATATAAATCATAATATGTAATTCAACTTCTATTTTTTCTGCATATTTTGCAAATTGTAAATGCAAATCGAATCACGTATCGATATCGTTTCGATTAACGATAGAGAAATTAATGCAAATAGGTTTTATTATCAATTTGAAAATGCAAAATTGCAAATTGCAAAATTGCAAAATTCACAGTTCGTAATTTTAATTGCAATTGCTGAGATGAAAATGCAGGAATAAAAATGTTACACGAGGTGAAAACAAAAATATATTAAGTTTTACTGATTTATAGCTTAAATTACTCAAGAAAGAATATCTTTATCATAGATAAACAAATACAAGTAATACTATATTCATATATTTATATACCTTACTAAAAATCAATATATACACAATATATTTGTAATTTGAATTTTGAATCCTAACGGTTGTAGCAAAAGCGCGAACTTCACCCTCTATGTATTCTGTTCAACATTTATGTGCAGTAATTATGAATGTTTTGAATTTATACATTATTTCATTACTTTAAATTATAAATAATAATGATTATCTCATAAAGAAATATCTTACTTTACTTTAAACTTTGTCTCAACGAAACAACTCTGTTCATATATTTATATAGCTTAATTTGATATGTTTGTAATTTGAATTTTGAATCCTAACGGTTGTAGCAAATTGCGCGAACTTCACTCTCTAAGTATTCTGTTCAACATTTATGTGCAGTAATTATGAAACTTTCAAATTTATACATTACTTTATTACTTTAAATTATAAATGATAATGATTATTTTATCAACAAATATCTTACTTTACTTCAAATTTTGTTTCAACAAAATACTAAAACTCAATATCTACACAATATATTTGTAATTTGAATTTCAAATCTTAACGGTTAAATCAAAAGCGCCAACTTCACACTATATGTATTCTGTTCAGCATTTATGTGCAGTAATTATGAATCTAGAGTCTAGATACTTATATTTATTTTGTTTTTTAGTAGAGTCCTTTTTATCTCGTTTTATCGAATGTTATTTGTCTGCTTGTCAGTATAGTCTCTTTTATTTATATTGGCATCCAATTGGTCGTCAGTAGAGTCCTATTTTTCAAATTTCAACGACAAGAATACGTTGTCGACCAAATTTGGCACAATATGATTCTCTTTGGATCAGGAACCTGAAGATTTTTACTTTTTCCCAAAACCAATATCAACTAGTGTCGCCACAGCACTCCCAACATGCAGTAAAAAAAGATAAAAAGATAAAAGGGACCGTTTAGTTCAGTAGTGTCTCTTATTTTTGCACAAGTTGAAATGTTGACTCTTTACGGATCAGAAACATGGACTATAATGAGGAAGTTCAATAAAACTTAAGTAAATTTATTTACTTAGAATGAATATTTATACAAATACATGAAATTCGTGTTGCCACAGCCCTCCCCCATGTGGTAAGAAAAAGTAGTTCTATCGTTGAAGTAGAGTCCTTTTTTCGCTTTATGTCAAATTTTAATTTGCTCGTCAGTAGAGTCTCTTCTTTTTTTCTAAACAAGTCAAATTTTATTTTGCTCGTCAGTAGTAGTCTTTTTTCGTTTTCAAGTCAAATTTTAATTTGCTCGTCAATGACGTCTTTTTTTACCTAAAGAAGCCGAATTTTATTTTGCTCGTCAGTAAAGTCCTTGTGAATTTAGTTTTTGGTCAGATTTTACTATGCTCGGCATTATAATCCTTTCTTTTTTTCCTAAAGAAGCCAAATTTTATTTTGCTCTTTAGTAGAGTCATTTTAAATATTTTGGGAAGAAAATTTTGAGCGAAAGCCATGGACAATAGTCATTGATTTTTTGGGGAAAAATCATGGATTATAGTCTTTGATTTTGTGAGAAAATTTTGAGCAAAAACCAAGGACTATAGTCTTTGATTTTTTGGAAAAAAAAAATTGGGGAAAATCCATGGACTTATAGTTTTTGAGTTTTTTTTTTGTCAAATTTTACTTTGCTCGTCAGGAGAGTCCCTTATTTTTTTTCCTAAACAAGTCGAATTTTATTTTACTCGTCAGTAGAGTCTTCTTTTTGTTTCCAAGTCAAATTTCAATTTGCTCGTCAGTAGAGTTTTTTCTTTTCTTTTTTTCTTCAACAAGCTGAATATTATTTTGCTTGTTTGTAGAATTCCTATTTTTGTTTTTAAGTCAAATTCCAATTTTCTCGTCAGTAGAGTCTTTTGTCTTGTTCCTAAAAAAGCCGAAATTTATTCTGCTTGTCAGCAGAGTCCTTTTTAATTTAGTTTATGGTTAGATTTTACTTTGCTCGTCAGTAGAGTCCCTTCGTTCTTTCGAACATGTCAAATGTCATGTAAATTTTTAGAAAATCTAGAATCTTTTCAGAATATCTAGAACATTTTTAGAATATATAGAACGCTTATAAAATCCTCTACCTCTCTACCGGATTCGAGTTATTACTCATTCAACAATTCTTCGTCTTTTCGAATGTTATAAATCTCTACTCTCGACCCATATCTGTTTATTATATCAAAGGGCTCATTTCTCTGTACAGTCATAAAAGTACGACTAAGGGCGTTCTCGTTGTGTTCGTTGTTCGTGTTCCGTACAAACATAAATAATAATAGTAATACCCTATAAATATTATAGAACGAACCGTTTTCCCAAAATGCCCGCCGACTCTTTTGAATAATAAATGTTACTCCTGGCCGGTAGAGCCGGTGGAGACGCCAAGAGAAACGAATGCGAGATATTTGTTGCCGGAATTGCTCCGGGGATGGAATAATATTATATGTATAAGGATAAAAATAGGACTCTACTGACGGACAAACTGGATAAAAGAAAAATATATTTGGTACAGAACTTCAGCGCTCAGTTTGATGTATCTTTTGTTCTACCACTTAGGGGAGTGCTGTGGCAACACTAGTTGACATTCTTTTTGAAAAAAGGTAAAACCAGAAGGTCATGATGACTTTTTTTTAATTTCATGCATTTGTATAACTAACAAGTGGGGTGGGTGGCATCGTGCCTTAAGGCAAATTGCTGGAACTTCCCGTACCGTAACGAAATGTTCGAGGAATATTGAATGTTTTCAAATAGATTATTATAAATATTGTAACATTGTCTAATATTTATAAGAACTATATAAACTGAATTGCAGAGTTGAAATTATTTGTTTAAAGTATATTAGAACTATAGTCAGTATTAAAAAATTTAAAAAATTTAAAAAAAAAAAAAAAAATGGAACAATTTTTTTCCAAAATCAATTATTTTGTTAAGACAAGCAGAAAGTTCTTTGAATCATTTAAATCGGAAGCTTAGTTCTCTCAAAAACTGCCATTTTTTGTACATTTAGCTCTGTATCTCCGAAATGGCCGAGCCTGCCTTTGCGAAAAACTAATAGCTCCTTCTCCCAATCATTACTAATTAAATGTTTTTTAGATCATTCAAATCGGATGCTCCGTTCTCTCAGAATCTCGATTTCTATTTTCTGCACTCTTTGCTCCGTATCTCCGAAACTGCTGGACCTGCCTTTGCCAAAAACTAATCAGCACATCTCCTTATCAATAGGAATCGAATGTTTTTTAAACCATTCAAATCGGTTGATCCGTACGCCCGAAAACGTGGGCGAAAATTTGTATCCATACATACATACACACACACACGCACACACACACACACATCCATTTTTTCTGAGGTATGCCAAAACGTTCAGAAACCTTCAAAACGTCGAGAAATGTAAAAATTTTTAATTCCGATTTTCGGCCCATTACAATAACTTACCCTACGAGAAGTTAAAAAGGGATTCTACCGACGAGCAAAGACAAAGAAGGAACTCTACTGACGAGCAAGGACAAAGAAGGGTCTCTACTGAAGAGCAAAATAAAATTCGACTCGTTTAGGAGAAAAGAAAGGACTCTACTGGCGAGCAGAGACAAAAAAAGGTCTCTACTGAAGAGCAAAATAAAATTCGACGTGTTTAGGAAAAAAGAAGGGACTCTACCGACGAGCAGAGACAAAGAAGGGTCTCTACTGAAGAGCAAAATAAAATTCGACGTGTTTAGAAAAAAAGAAAAGACTCTACTGACGAGCAAAGACAAAGAAAGGTCTCTACTGAAGAGCAAAATAAAATTCGACTCGATTAGGAAAAAAGAAGGGAATCTACTGACGAGCAAGGACAAAGAACGGACTCTACTGACGAGCAAAGTGAAATTTGACTTGTGGAAGAAATGAAAAACTCTACTGACGAGCAAAATGATACTCGAGTTGTTTGAAATAGAGAAGTGACTCTACTGACAAGCAAACTAAAATTTGATATAACAGTTCTGAGAATAAACTGAAACTGCTGTCAGTAGAGTCCCTTTTGTCTTGACATTTTTAGTGTAAATTTAATCTGCAAGTTATTATACCACTTGCTTGTCAGTAGAGTCTTTTTTATCTTTACAATTTTAATGCAAATTTGTTCTGCAAGTTAATATTCCACTTGCTCGTCAGTAGAGTCCCTTTTGTCTCAACATTTCTAGGGTACATTTGTTCTGCAAGTTGATATTCTACTTTCTCGTCAGTAGAGTCCCTTTTGTCTTTACATTCAATTAAGAAACACAATAAATTAGTAAATGCAGTTTGCTCGTCAGTAGAGTCTTTTTTTTTTTAACTTTCCGTAGGGTAAGTTATTATAATGGGCCGAAAATCGGAATTGAAAATTTTTACATTTCTCGACGTTTTGAAGGTTTCTGAACATTTTGGCATACCTCAGAAAAAATGGATGTGTGTGTGTGTGTATGTATGTATGGATACAAATTTCCAGTCACGTTTTAGGGCGCACGGATCAACCGATTTGAATGGTTCAAAAAACATTCGATTCCTATTGATAGGGAAAAGAGCTGATTAGTTTTTGGCAAAGGCAGGTCCAGCCGTTTCGGAGATACGGAGCAAAGAGTGCAGAAAATAGAAATCGAATTTTTGAGCGAACGGAGTATCCGATTTGAATGATCTAAAAAACATTCAATTAGTAATGATTGGGAGGAGTGTTTATTACTTTTTGGCAGAGGCAGGCCCAGCCATTTCGAAGATACGGAGCTAAATATGTAAAAAATGGCAGTTTTTGAGAGAACTAAGCGTCCGATTTAAATGATTCAAAGAACTTTCTGCTTGTCTTAACAAAATAATTGATTTTGAAAAAAAAAAATTTTGTTCCAATTTTTTTTTTTTTTTTTTTTTTTTTTTTTTTTAGTATTTTGTATATCGAAAATATTTCAGATTTTATTTTTAATTTTGACTATAGTTCTAATATACTTTACAAATAATTTCAACTCTGCAATTCAGTTTATATAATTCTTATAAATATTAGACAATGTTACAATATTTATAATAATCTATTTGAAAACATTTAATATTCCTCGAACATTTTGTTACGGTGCGGGAAGATCCAGCAATTTGCCTTAAGGCACGATGCCATAATTGCCTCAAGACAGAATTCCACTTACAGCTAGTTTTTTTTAAGTATGTTCTAATTTAATTTAATTTAATTTTTTGTATATAAAGTTGTTCTTTGATCTTTAAGAATTAAAAAAAAAGTTTTGATTTGTTGTATGTAATAACAATTAAAGTGAAATTAAAAGTTAAGAAGTCTGTATATTTGCTGTACGATCAGGCGTATTTTACATTAATCGAGGATTCTGTTATAATTACATTCTTCCTTACTTGTTTATAAGTAAAATACGCCTGATCGCACGGCAAATAGACATACATTTTCACAATTTTCGCTGCCAATAATTCCTCTCATTAAAATTAAACACATAATTTCGATAATTACGAATTTTAACTTTTAATTAAATTAATTATCGATATGTGTTTTCATTACTACAAATATTTATTTTAAAATATTTACAAACCTGTAAACAGATTTGATTTAAAATAAATTATTTTAATTATGATACGTGATATACATTTTAAACTTTAATTATTCCTAAAAATATTTGATATAAAATCGTAGTAGGTTTCATTGGTTACAAATATATTTATCGTATTTATACGTCATTAATATCGTTAATTAATAATACATATTGTAATTTAATTAAGGGATTATTACGTAACCATAAATTCTACTAATTAAAATAAATTTAATTCGATATTGCAAATTTAGGAATTTATTTATGGGATTTAGCTCGTTATTTAGTGCGTTTTATTATAATGAAATATAAAATTAATTTAGAATTTTTATATGATTTAAAAAAATACTATTCAGTTTATTTTTAATTTATTTGCTATTACTATTTATTCATACATGTTTCTGTTTTACATAAAACGATGACAAAAGCTCTTACAAAACGTTTTATACAAAAGAAGGTAAATACAAATATACATACAAATAAGTACATAGCATATTCTGGCACAGAAAGAATTTTTAATGAACTTTTTTTCAAGTCGCACAATAGATGAAAAGTTTGTCGTACGGTGGAGAGAAATTACAGCCCTTAACTATATATAGTACAGCTGGTATAAATTTCCAAAACTTGGGATCCACATTTTAGTAAACACATAGGCACGGGGGTGGGAGTGACAAATTGTTGTAAATTGTCCAAAAATTTTAATAATTTGTTCGAAAATAATAAAAGTTAAGTATGCACACTTATGGTATATACTTTCAGGAATAATATACTAAAATTATAGCTCTTAACTATTTATAGTACAGCTGGTATAAAATTTTGAAACTGGCATATACATGTATAGAGTTAACAAATATAGATAAAGTTGTGAGTGACAAAATATTGTAAATTGTCCAAAAATTTTAATAATTTGTTCCAAAACAACAAAATTCAAGTATGCAGGCCTATAGTATATACTTTTAGGAATACTATACTAAAATTACAGCTCTTAACTATATATAGTACAGCTTGAATAATTTTTTAAAACTTGAGTATCAATATATTGAATTAAAGTCTACAGTCTAATTTGTGAGTGACAAAATATTGTAAATTGTCCAAAAATGTTAATATTTTGTTCAAAAACGTTAAAATTTAAGTACGCAGACCTATAGTATATACTTTTATGAATATTATACTAAATTTATAGCTCTTAACTATATATAGTACAGCTGGTAAAATATTTCGAAACTTAAATATCCATATTTTTATTTAATACTTATTGACAAAGTTGTGAGTGACAAATTTCTGCAAATTATTCAAAAGCTTTAATAATTTATTCGAAAACATTGAAATCTAAATATGTAGAACTATAGTATATACTTTTATGAATATTATACTAAATTTATAGCTCTTAACTATATACAGTAAGGCTGATATAAATTTTTAAAACTTGGATATCCACATTTTTAGTAAACACATACCATAAGATATAGTGAGTGACAAAAGTTTTATAAATTGTCTAAAACTTTAATAATTTTCTTTAAAATATAAAATTTTATAATATCACACTTATAGTACATACTTCTAGGAATACTTTACTGAAAGTACAGCTCTTAACTATATATAGTACAGCTGGTAAAATATTTCGAAACTTAAATATCCATATTTTTATTTAATACTTATTGACAAAGTTGTGAGTGACAAATTTCTGCAAATTATTCAAAAGCTTTAATAATTTATTTGAAAACATTGAAATCTAAATATGTAGAACTATAGTATATACTTTTATGAATATTATACTAAATTTATAGCTCTTAACTATATACAGTAAGGCTGATATAAATTTTTAAAACTTGGATATCCACATTTTTAGTAAACACATACCATAAGATATAGTGAGTGACAAAAGTTTTATAAATTGTCTAAAACTTTAATAATTTTCTTTAAAATATAAAATTTTATAATATCACACTTATAGTACATACTTCTAGGAATACTTTACTAAAAGTACAGCTCTTAACTATATATAGTACAGCTAGTAAAATATTTCGAAACTTAAATATCCGTATTTTTATTTAATACTTATTGACAAAGTTGTGAGTGACAAATTTCTGCAAATTATTCAAAAGCTTTAATAATTTATTCGAAAACATTGAAATCTAAATATGTAGAACTATAGTATATACTTTTATGAATATTATACTAAATTTATAGCTCTTAACTATATACAGTAAGGCTGATATAAATTTTTAAAACTTGGATATCCACATTTTTAGTAAACACATACCATAAGATATAGTGAGTGACAAAAGTTTTATAAATTGTCTAAAACTTTAATAATTTTCTTTAAAATATAAAATTTTATAATATCACACTTATAGTACATACTTCTAGGAATACTTTACTAAAAGTACAGCTCTTAACTATATATAGTACAGCTAGTAAAATATTTCGAAACTTAAATATCCGTATTTTTATTTAATACTTATTGACAAAGTTGTGAGTGACAAATTTCTGCAAATTATTCAAAAGCTTTAATAATTTATTCGAAAACATTAAAATTTAAGTATGCAGACTTATAGTATATACTTTTAGGAATACTATACTAAAATTGTAACCCTTAACTATGTATAGTACAGCTGGTATAAATTTCTACAACTTGGGTATTCATATTTTAGTAAACGCGTATCCACGAAATTAAGAGTGACAAATATTTATAAAATTGTCTAAAACTTTAATAATTTGCTTAAAAACATAAAATTTTATTTATGTAAACATATAGTACATACTTTCAGTAATACTGTACTAAAATTATAGTTCTTAACTATAAATAGTACAGCTGGAATAATTTTTTGAAATTTGGGTATCAATATAAAAGTTAGCACGTATAGACGAACTTTTGAGAGACAAATTTTTGCCAAATGTCCAAAAACATTATTAATTTCTATGAAACCCTAAATTTTTATATATGTACACTTAAAGTACATACTTTGAGAAATACTGTTCTAAAATTATAGCTCTTAACTATATATTGTACAGCTTGTATAAATTTTCAAAACTAGTTCATTCATATGTTTAGTAAACACGCATCCACGAAGTTGGGAGTGATGAATTTTTGTAAATTATTTAAAAAAATTAATAATTTGTTTGAAAACATTAAAATTTAAGTATGCAGACCTATAGTATATACTTTTATGAATATTATACTAAAATTAGAGCTCTTAACTATTTATAGTACAGCTGGTATAAAATTTTGAAACTGAGTTATCAATATTTTGAGTTACAGTAGAATTTATCGTGTTTGATTAATTGCAATTTATGGTTACATAATAATCTCTTAATAAAATTACAATATGCATTAATTAACATTAGTAATGACGTATAAATACGATAAATATATTTGTTTTACTGATTTTACATAATAAAAATAACTTAATTCGATTGTAAATCAAATTAAATTAAATATTTTTACTCACGAATAATTAAAATTTAAAATGTGTCATAATTAAAATAATCACGTATCATAATTAAAATAATCATTTTGAAACAAATCTGTTTACCATCATGTTTGTAAATATTTTAAAATAAATATTTGTAATAATTAAAACGAATTTATAATTAATTTGATTAAAAGTTAAAACTCGTAATTATTGAAATTAAGGTTTTAATTTTAATGAGGAGAATGTTTTGAATTTATTTATTGCATTTTAGTGGTTTTATATAGTGTTTTAGTTTTTTATGAATTTTTTTGTGGTTCCTATTTGATTGACGAACTCTACAAGTGTTAATTTTGTAAAAAAATCTTTAAAACTAACCAAGAAAAAAGTTTCAAGATAAAAATTAGGTTCAAAGTAACAAATTCTAGTTTTTTTTGCTTCTAGCCCTCTTATTAATTGTAAACGTATACAAAACAAAATGTTTATAAAATTTATTTAATATTTTATTTTTAGAATAATCTTACTTACGTCTTATATTATTACTTGTTAGATAAGACATCGAATATTTTGGAGCTATTTTTTTTCTGAAACCTCTAGACCTGCTTCTCTAAAAATGCATAAATTTAATTTAATAATACAAAATCAATGTTTAAAAATTTATACCAGTTGTACTATATAGAGTTAAGGGCTGTAATTTTAGTATAGTATTCTTAAAAGTATATACTATATGTGTGAATACTTTGATTTTTATGTTTTCAAAGAAGTTATTAAAGTTTTTAAACAATTTGCAAAAAATTACACATACAACTTTGTTTATACGTGTTAACTAAAATTATGGATACCCAAGTTTTGAAAATTTATACCAGCTGTACTATAAATAGTTAAGGGCTGAAATTTTAGTATAGTATTTCTAAAAGTATATACTATAAGTGTGCATACCTGGATTTTTATGCTTTTGAAGAAATTATTAAAGTTTTTAAACAATTTACAATAAATTACTTACAACTTTGCCTATACGTATTAACTTAAGATTTTGATACCCAAGTTTTGGTAATTTATACCAGCTGTACTATATATAGTTAAGGGCTGTAATTTTAGTATAGTATTCCCTCGAGTACACACTATAAAAGTATTTATATAATTTTTCATGTTTTCAGAGAAATTAGTAAAGGTTTTGAACAATTAGCAAAAATTTGTAACTCACAACTTTGACTATACGTGTTAACTAAAAATATTGATACACAAGTTTTAAAAATGTATACCAGCTGTACTATATATAGTTAAGAGCTGTAGTTTTAGTATAGTATTTCTAAAAGTATATACTATTATTGTGCATATTCAAAATTTTACGTTTTTAGAAAAATTATTGAAGTTTTTAAACAATTTGAAAAAAAATACACTTACAATTTTGTCTATACGTGTTAACTAAAAATATTGATACCCAAGTTTTGAAAATTTATACCTGCTGTACTATATATAGTTAAAAGCTGTAATTTTACTACAGTATTTTTAAAGGTATATACTATAAACGTGCATACTTGAATTTTGATGTTTTCAAAGAAATTATTAAAGTTTTTAAACAATTTGCAAAAATTTGTCCCTCACAACCTTGTCTATACGTGTTAACTAAAAATATAGATACCCAAGTTTTGAAAATTTATACCAGCTGTACTATATATAGTTAAGGGCTGTAATTTCATTATACTATTCCTAATGGTGTATACTATTAATTAAATTTTATTGCTTCTGAAGAAATTGTCAAAGTTTTTAAACAATTTGCAAAATTTTGTCACTTACAACTTTATCTATAAGTATTAACTAACAATGTGTACCCATGTTTTAAAAAATTATACCAGTTGTACTATATATTGTTAAGAGCTGTAGTTTTAGTATAGTATTTCTAAAAGTATATACTATTATTGTGCATATTCAAAATTTTATGTTTTTAGAAAAATTATTGAAGTTTTTAAACAATTTGAAAAAAAATACACTTACAATTTTGTCTATACGTGTTAACTAAAAATATTGATACCCAAGTTTTGAAAATTTATACCTGCTGTACTATATATAGTTAAGAGCTGTAGTTTTAGTATAGTATTTCTAAAAGTATATACTATAATTATACATGTTTAATTTTTTATGTTCTCTAAGAAATTATTGAAGTTTTTTACCAAGTTGCAAAAATTTGTAACTCACAACTTTGTCTATAAGTGTTAACTCAAAATATTGATACACAAGTTTTGAAAAATTATACCAGATGTACTATATATATTTAAGGGCTGTAATTTTAGTATAGTATTCTTAAAAGTATATACTATAATTATACATATTTAATTTTTTATGTTTTCTAAGAAATTATTGAAGTTTTTAAATAATTTGCAAAAAAGTACACTCACAACTTTGTCTAAAAGTGTTAACAAACAATATGGATACCCAAGTTTTCAAAATTTATACCAGCTGTACTATATATAGTTAAGAGCTGTAATTTTAGTATAGTATTTCTAAAAGTATATACTATAAGTGTGAATACCTGGATTTTTATGTTTTTGAAGAAATTATTAAAGTTTTTGACCAATTTGCAAAAAAATACACTCACAACTTTGTCTAAAAGTGTTAATTCAAAATATTGATACCCAAGTTTTCAAAATTTATACCAGCTGTACTATATATAGTTAAGAGCTGTAGTTTCAGTATAGTATTTGTAAAAGTATATACTGTAATTGTACATATATAAAATTTCATGTTTTAGAACAAATTATTAAAGTTTTTAAACAATTTGCAAATATTTGTCAATCACAACTTTGTCTATACGTGTTAACTCAAAATATTGATACACAAGTTTTCAAAATTTATACCAGCTGTATTATATATATAGTTAAGGGCTTTAATTTTAGTATAGTATTCTTAAAAGTATATACTATACGTGTGAATACTTAAATTTTCATGTTTTCAAAGAAGTTATTAATGTTTCTAAACAATTTGCAAAAAATTACACATACAACTTTGCTTATACGTGTTAACTAAAATTATGGATACCCAAGTTTTGAAAATTTATACCAGCTGTACTATAAATAGTTAAGAGCTTTAATTGCAGTATAGTATTCATAAAAGTATATACTATAATTGTACATATATAAAATTTCATGTTTTGGAACAAATTATTACCGTTTCTAAACAATTTTCAAAAAATTACACATACAACTTTGCTTATACGTGTTAACTAAAAATATAGATTCCCAAGTTTTGAAAATTTATACCAGCTGTACTATATATAGTTAAGAGCTGTAATTTTATTATAGTATACCTAAAAGTATATACAATAGGTGTATATACCTAAATTTTTATGTTTGTGTTTGAACAATTTACAAAAATTTGTAACTCTTCACTTTGCCTATTCTTATTAATTATGGATATTAAGGTTTCAAAATTTTTTACCAACTGTACTATATATAGTTTAGAGGTGTAACTTAAGAATAATATTTCCAAATGTATGCAGAGCAATCATACATACTTAAATTTCTAAGTTTCTAAACAAAAAAAATTTAAATAATTTAAAAAACTACACTTTCAACTTTGCCTATACGTATTAACTAAAAAATATGGATATCCAAGTTTTGAAAATTTATACCAGCTGTACTATATACAGTTAGGAGTTGTAATTTCAGTATAGAAATTCTAAAAGTATATACTATAAGTGTACATATTTAAATTTCTATGTTTCTGAACAAATTATTAAAGTTTTTGATCAATTTGCAAATATTTTTCACGCACAACACATTTTGTCTTTGAAAACGTTGCAAACTTTTTGAAAATGTTCTGGGTTTTTTTAAAAATTTAAATATTTCTTTGAAAATGCTGTAAGTTCTTAGAAAATGTTATAAAATAATTAAAAATATTCTAGGTTCTTTAAAAATATTGTACATTTTCTGAAAATGTTGTCGAGTGTCTAACATGAAAATTATGCAAAATATGTGAAAATATTGTAAATAGTCTGAATATTTTAAAAAAACTCAAAGTTTTTAAGACTTAAGAAAGTTATAAAATATCTTAAAATGTCTAACTGTTGTAAATCATCTACAACTATTGTAGTTTTTCTCAAAATGTTGTAGATCTTATCTTTATTTTATAAGCTTTAATCTAAAATACCACTTACACCTTGTCTGCATCGCTCTTATACTTAAAAAAAAACTGAAACTAAAACAGTCACTGTCTACAAATAGTAGGTATAGCAGGCGCAAATAATTCACATATTAAATTCCTATCAAAAGTATCTCTCATTTATCGATTCACGTTTTTAAAATTCATACCACATGTACCATATATAGTTAAAGTCTGTAATTTTAGTATGTTATTATCTAAAGTATATACTATAATTGTACATATTCAAATTTGTATGCTTTCAAAGAAATTATTGAAATTTTTGACCAAGTTGCAAATATCTGTCAATCACAACTTTGTCTATACGTGTTAACGCAAAATATTGATACACAAGTTTTGAAAATTTATACCAGCTGTACTATAAATAGGTAAGAGCTGTAATTGCAGTATAGTATTCATGCAAGTATATACTACAATTATACATATTTAATTTTTTATGTTTTCTAAGAAATTATTGAAGTTTTTAAATAATTTGCAAAAAAGTACACTCACAACTTTGTCTTAAAGTGTTAACGAACAATATGGATACCCAAATTATGAAAATTTATACCAGCTGTACTATATATAGTTAAGAGCTGTAATTTCTGTATAGTATTCATAAAAGTATATACTATAATTGTACATATATAAAATTTTATGTTTTGGAACAAATTATTACCGTTTCTAAACAATTTGCAAAAAAGTACACTCACAACTGTGTCTAAAAGTGTTAACTAAAAATATGGATACCCAAGTTTTCAAAATGTATAACATCTGTACTATATATAGTTAATAGCTGTGGTTTTAGTATAGTATTCCTAAAAGTATGTACTATAAGTGTGCATACTTAAATTTTTATGTTTTCAAACAAATTATTGAAGTTTTTAAACACTTTAAAAAAAATTGTCACTTACAACTTGGTCTATACGTGTTAACTAAAAATATGAAAACCCCTGTTTTGAAAATTTATACAAGCTGTACTATATATAGTTAAGGGCCCTAATTTTAGTATAGTATCACTAAAAGTATACACTATAATTGTACCTACTTAATTTTTTGTATATTTGAACAAATTATTAAAATTTTTAAACAATTTAAAAAAAAAAACTATACTCACAACTTTGCCTATACGTGTTAACTAAAAATATGAATCCCCAAGTTTTGAAAATTTATATCAACTGTACTATATATAGTTAAGGGCTGCAATTTTAGTATGTTAGTACCAAAGGTATACACTATTATCGTGCATAATAAAATTTTATTATGCACGATAATAGTGTATACCTTTGGTACTAACATATGTTTTTATGTTATATTATGTTAACATAACATTATGTTTTTGAACAAATTGTTAAAAATTTCATACAATTTACAAAATTTTGATACGTATTGTGATCAGTAACAGTCGTAGTGCTTTGTTTTGTGTAGTCTGTAATTTCTGTTTGATGTCACATTTGCGTTTGATGTCATATTTAACTTCAAAATATTCTAAAAAAAACTTGACATTTCAAGGTATTTCTTCTTTTTATTTCAAAATGTCACCGATTAAACACATCACGAATACACTCATCAATACACAAAAATTGAAGTGATTATTGTAAACATATCATTCCATTATGTTACACATAAAAATCAACTCTACAGCCTCCCCCCAATTAAAATTATCCCTCGTACAAAGTACAGAGATTCTCCTGTCCTCTGTTTTAATTAGAGGCTCCATCTCTCGGGACAGTTTGGCAGTCGGTTTGTAATGTGCCTCGATTAAAATTAATGTTCGGACCGACCGACACTCGCCGAACGATAATCATAACTATCAACTAGAACGATAACGATAACGATAACGATAAATGTAACGATATCTCATTAAATCCACATATGGAATAATATCGATAGATATCCCTAATACATTCATATTATCGATAATTACTTTTGGCTTAGTACGGTACGGTTCGTTAATGGTAATTGATATTATCAATTGGTTTGGACGACGGTGGAGGAGCAGGTGAATAGATACTTTTGATAGGAATTTAATGTGAATTATTTGCGCCTGCTGTACCTACTATTTGTAAACAGTTAGTGTTTTGGTTCAAGGTTTGTTAAGTATTTGTGGTGCAAACGAGCTATAAGTGGCATTTTTTCTAAACGCAAGTTGCGTTTCTAACAACATTTTTAAATATCAAATAAAACACGACTAAAGTACATGCACATCATTAAATCTGATTAAGTTTGTGCGTTTGTATAAATATTTGTGTACGCGTACTAAATGCGTCGAAATGCTTATAGCATTAACACAATAATCTACAAAGTATCTACTTTTGTTAAAAAATACTAAAATTGGTAAGTTTCTAACAAAATTTTAGGATATTAAATAAAACACGATTAAAGTACATGCACCTCATTTAATCTGATTAAGTTTGTGCGTGTGTATAAATATTTGTGTACGCGTACTAAATGTGTTGAAATGCTTGAAAAACGGATCAGATATACTTCAAAGTATATACTTTTAGTGAAAAATACCAAAACTGATAAGTTTCTAACAAAATTTTAAGTTATTAAATAAAATACGACTAAAGTACAGAATATTTATATGTAAAATACACCTGGTCGCACCGCAACTACAAAAACGAGCTTTTCTATTTAGAGAAAGGATGAGATGGCGTTGCCATAACAACGCAATGTTACCAGCTATTACCACAGAATTAGCTCTTAAATATAATATTTAATGTTTTTAGACTCTGAAAATCTAAAGTACATGCTCCTAATTCAATCTGATTAAGTTTGTGCGTGTGTATGAAAATTTGTATACGCGTACTAAATGTCGTAAAATGCCTATAGCACGGATAAAGAATTTTTTAAAGTATCTACTTTTGTTAAAAAATACTAAAACTTATAAGTTTCTAACAAAATTTTGAAATATTAAATAAAAAGCTGCTAAAGTACATGCACCTAATTCAATCTGATTAAGTTTGTGCGTATGTATGAATATTTGTGTACGCGTATTATTTGTGTTAGTATAGTTATAGTGTACACCATATATTTCTTAAAAGTATCTACCTTTATTAAAGAATACTAAAACTGATAAGTTTCTAACGAAATTTTAAGATATTAAATTAAATACGAATAAAGTACACGCACCAATCTGTTTATGCTTGTGTGTGTTTATGAAAATTTGTATACGCGTACTAAATGTCCTAAAATGCCTATAGCACGGATAAAAGAGTATAGTTATAGTGTACACCATATATTTCTTAAAGTTCTACCTTTATTAAAGATACTTCTTAAAACTGATAAGTTTCTAACGAAATTTTAAGATTATTTAACGAAATTTTAAGTATTAAAAATACGAATAAAGTACACGCACCAATCTGTTTATGCTTGTGTGTGTTTATGAAAATTTGTATACGCGTACTAAATGTCCTAAAATGCCTATAGCACGGATAAAGAATTTTTCAAAGCATCTACTTTTGTTAAAAAATATTAAAACTGAAAAGTTTCTAACAAAATTTTACACTATTAAATAAAATACCACTTAAGTACAGAAAATTTATATGTAAAATACACCTGGTCGCACCGCAACTACAAAAACGAGTTTTTCTATTTAGAAAAAGGATGAGATGGTGTTGCCATAACAACGCAATGTTACCAGCTATATTACCACAGAATTAGCTCTTAAATATAATATTTAATGTTTTTAGACTCTGAAAATCTAAAGTACATGTACCTAACTCAATCTGTTTAAGTTTGTGCGTGTGTATGAATTTTTGTGTACGCGTACTAAATATGTCGAAATGCTTATAACATGTACCATATAATTTTTGAAAGTATCCACTTTCATTCAAAAATACCAAAACTTATAAGTTTTTAACAAAATTTTAAGTTATTAAATAAAATACGACTAAAGAACAGAATATTTATATGAAAAAATACACCTGATCGCACCGCAACTACAAAAACGAGCTTTTCTATTAAGAAAAATGATGAGATGGCGTTGCCATAACAACGCATTGTTATCAGCTATATTTCCACAGAATTAGCTCTAAAATATAATATTTAATGTTTTTAGACCCTGAAAATCTAAAGTACATGTTCCTCATTCAATCTGATTAAGTTTGTGCGTGGGTATGAAAATTTGTGTACGCGTACTAAATATGTCGAAATGCTTATAACATGTACCATATAATTTTTGAAAGTATCCACTTTTATTCAAAAATACCAAAATTGATAAGTTTTTAACAAAATTTTAAAATATTAAATAAAATACGACTAAAGTACATGCACCTAATTCAATCTGAATAAGTTTGTGCGTGTGTATGAAAATTTGTGTACGCGTACTAAATGTGCCAAAATGCTTATAACACCGACAAAATATCCTTCAAAGTATCTACTTTTGTTGAAAAATACTAAAACTAATAAGTTTCTAACAAAAATTTACAATATTAAATAAAATACGACTAAAGTACAGAATAGTTATATGTAAAATACACCTGGTCGCACCGCAACTACAAAAACGAGCTTTTCTATTTAGAAAAAGGATGAGATGGCGTTGCCATAACAACGCAATGTTACCAGCTACATTACCATAGAATTAGCTCTTAAATATAATATTTAATGTTAATTGTTAAATCTAAAGTACATGCACCTAATTCAATCTGATTAAGTTTGTGCGTGTGTATGAAAATTTATGTACGCGTAGTAAATGTATTAAAATGCTTAAAGCATGTACCATGTATTTCTTGAAAGTATTTACTTTTGTTATAAAATACTAAAACTAATAAGTTTCAAACAAAATTTTGTAATATTAAATAAAATACGACTAAAGTACATGCACCTCATTCAATCTGATTAAGTTTGTGTGTGTGTATAAATATTTGTGTACGGGTACTAAATGTCTTGAAATGCTTATAACAACGACAAGATAATCTACAAAGTATCCACTTTTATTCAAAAATACCAAAACTGATAAGTTTCTAACGAAATTTTAAGATATTAAATAAAATACGACTAAAGTGCACGCACCTAATTCAATCTGTTTATGCTTGTGCGTGTTTATGAAAATTTGTATACGCGTACTAAATGTCCTAAAATGCCTATAGCACGGGTAAAGAATTTTTCAAAGTATATATTTTTGTTAAAAAATACTAAAACTGATAAGTTTCTAACAAAATTTTACAATATTAAATAAAATACGACTAAAGTACAGAATATTTATATGTAAAATACACCTGGTCGCACCGCAACTACAAAAACGAGCTTTTCTATTTAGAAAAAGGATGAAATGGCGTTGCCATAAACACGGATAAAAAATTTTTCAAAGTATCTACTTTTCGTAAAAAATACTAAATCCAGTACACTCCATACAAAATTTTACACAATTGATTCAAATATAATAAAAGTCCCAACTTGATTCAAATAGTAAATCAAATATCTCTTGTGTTTTCCCTCGATAAATATTTTTTCAACTATTTTTTATTCCTCCACCGTATAACAAACAGCGTGACAGTAACTTAACAAATCACTTCTTTTTTTGCAAAATGCCATTCGTATTTTTATTCCACATTTTTTTCCCAACTTTTTGTTACCTCGAATCGTGTTTTATCGTTATGCAAAACAGAAACTAACTACATTGTGTGTGGATTCTTTTATCTTTCCATCTATATTTTTTTTTGTCCCACCGGGGGATGTCTGTCTATTTTATCTATTTTGTCTATTTTTCGACCCACTCGCATATATCTACCTGTAAACTGCACAGAAGATTTCGCAGTAAATTTTGCGAGGACTTGACGTCGAAAAGAATTACACGAATAAATATTGTCGGGCTTCTGGATTTTAATAAAAGTTTCAACGTAAAAAGTTGAAAAAATAAAATAAATGGGTAATGGTTGCATTTGGTTGTTTCGAGGCAAGTGTAGTAGATGGCGACACTCATTTTTTCTACTCTTGTATGTATGTGGAATTTTTTTTATTTTAATTTGAAAATTTGTTTTATTTGACTTAAATACATGCATTGATTTTTACACAAAGATACAAATTGTATACACCTATTCTAAGAATATCATTATACTTTCATAATATAATATTAAGTATGAAAAGAGCTATTAAAAACATACTGCCATGTATGTATGTGGACTTTTTATGTTTTTTTGAAGAAATGAGTCTACTGACGAGCAAAATAATTCAAGAATTGACTTTTTTTGAAGTCTAGATTTCCTTTGCTCGTCAGTAGAGTTCTTTCTTGTTTCTTCAATTTTCAAAATCTGTTAAGAAATTGTTTATAATATTAACCAGTATACTAATTTTCTCAAATATTTAGCTGATTTTTCAATTTTTTTAATAATTGGTTGTCAGTAGAGTCCCTTCAATTTTATATTTTAGTTTGATTGTCAGTAGAGTACTTTCAGCTCAACAGTAGAATTAGATATTTTCTTTTTTTGGTAGTTTGCTTGTCAGTAGACTCTACTGTGTAGAGTCCCTTTTCGGTAATTCAAAAACTAAATTTAGTTTGCTTGTCAGTAGAGTACTTTTGATTTTTTTTGTCTGAATTTAGTAATTGGTACAGATTATTTTATTTTTTTCCCAGACTTTGTTCGTCAGTGGAGTTTTTTCGCTGAATTAACTTGTCAGTAGAGTTTTTTTAAACAAATTTTACAAGTTTGTTCATTAGTAGTATTTTTTTGTTTGTTTTAGAGATCTTTGTTTCTCTTCTCCATTAGTTTGCTTGTCAGTAGAGTCCCTTTTTCTCTTTTTAGCTCTCGCACTTCGTCATTTTTAGTACTTTTTGCTTTGTATGCCCAAAACGGCTAGACCTGCCTTTGCCAAAAACCAATCACTACCTCTCCGCAAAATTACGAATGCAATGTTTTTTGAATCATTCAAATCGGATGCTCCGTTCTCTAAAAAACTCAATTTCTATTTTTTCACGTTTTGCTTCCTTTCTCCGAATCGGCCAGACCTGCCTTTGCCAAAAACTAATCGGCAATTCTCCTTATCATTGCGAATCGTATGCTTTTTGAATTATTCAAATCGTTTGATCCTTATTCTCAAAAACTGTATTTCTATTTTTACAACTTTTTGCTTCGTTTCTCCGAAACCTCTAAATCTACCTTTGCCAAAAACTGATCAGCACATTTACCTATCAATAGGAATCGTATGTTTTTTGAATCATTCTAATCGGTTAATCCGTGCGCCCAAGTGCATTTAGACTGTTTATGTACTGGAGGACTTTTCTAATTTTGTGAAAACTATTGAAAAATGTGAAAATTCCGCCAAGCTAAGCACAGTATAGGTGAAAATGTCGCACAGAATTATTTGCAAATGCGTTTAGACTGTGACTGTACGGGAGCACTTTTTCAATTTTGTGTAAATTAGGCAACTATTTTTTTTTAAATCGAATTCGAAATGAAATGACGATTGTTAATGTTCTGAAGATAAATTGATTTATGATTTATGATTTATGATTTACATTTGATTTGCTCAGATATAACAAACAATATAGCAAAAATAATGAAAGTTACAGTATTTGTAATAATATATTTGAAAACGTTTAAAATTTCTCGAACATTTCATTACGGTACGGGAAGTACCAGCAATTTGCCTTAAGGCACGATACCGTATACCACTAGTTTAAATTAAAATCTGTATAATACAAATCCTTTATCAAATATTCCTATCAAAATTTAATATTAAATATATTATACGGATTACGATTTTCTCCCTCGGTAGATTAAAAAGCCATCAGACCGGTGGAGAGATGACTTTTCTCTCGTTTTTCCGTTTTTCTCCGTTTTTTTTTCGTTTTTTTCCGGAAGAATATAATTTCCTATTTAATAGTGAGAAATAATTAATTCCGAAGTGACTGGATGAAATAATAGACATTTTGCTTCACGGTGCAGAGATATATTAAAAAACAAATTAAGGGGATGAAAAGATTTTTTCAATGCGATATATATATATATATATATATATATATATATATATATATATATATATATATATATATATATATGTATATATAAAATTCTTCTCTAATGGTGAATGAGAGGATAATCCTCCTAAACGATCATTCGGATTTTGATAAATCTTTCTGAAGTTTGTTAAGCAAATTTTCTAGGATTTTTTGATTTATAAAAATATACTTAGATTGTAAAAATAAATGAAAAAAATTACAAAAAAACGCTTATCATTGTATGATATTGAAAATATTGAGGCATTGTTTGACGTTAAAAACAAATGAAGACTGTCATTTGCCAAACATTTCCATTCACTTATAGGCTAAGATAATATCAGAATATAATATATTTGATCATGAATAGGAAAAAATTAAATTTGTTAAGAATTATGTGATTGTACTAAAGTTTTGTAATTTGCGTATATTATACCTAAACATATCTACTATTATTTATAATAATAAAATTTGTAATTTTTTTGTTATATTTATAGTAAATAATAATTATCTAAACAAAATACCTGCTTCTAAGGTTAAAGATATTTCGATACAAAATTAGTTTAGATTTTTTTTTTAAATCATGTGATTATTCCAGAGTTCTAAAAATTGCATATATTATACCTAATTATATCTACTATGATTGTGCATATTAAAATTCATAATTTTTTTGGTACATTTTATAATATTGACAATTTACTTAACAAAGTGCACGCAAGTGCAGAATATTCATATGTAAAGTGCGCCTGGTCGTACAGCAAACACAAAGACATTTTTTGTACTAAGAAAATGGATGCGATGGCGTTGCCATAACAACGCAATGTTATCAGCTATATTACCATAGAATTAGCTTTTATATATAATATTTATTATTTTTAGACTCTGAAAATCATGGAAACACATTTTTAATACGATCACTCCCTTTTCCATTCATTCCTTGGTATCGTTCCAATTTAATAAGTCCGATAGATTCTAGGAAAAAAAAGGGACAAAACCGAACTAAGAGACTTTTCCTATGTTGAGAGAAATAGATCTGTTATTGTACGATAGACAATACAAAATGGACAAAATGAACAAATACACAAACAGACATACAAACAAACAAACTGATAGTAGTGTCGTCGTCGTCGTCGTCTTATTTTCCGCGCCATATGTTTCAATCTGCAAAACGTGATTACTTTAAATTGTTTCACCGAGGAAAACATTTTATTTGAAATCGAGAAATACTAGATATGAGTAACAAGATAGGAAATAAAAATATTGGACATTTAATATTATTGTGTATGATACAAAATATTGTACTGTTGTTACATAGATATATCAAAGTAAGTGTATCCAAGCAAATTACATTATATCGACTATTATATATACATAAATTAAATTTATTGAACAAACTTTATTTATAATTTCTAGTACGAATTACGTTCGAAATTATCAACGTAGGGTAAACTATAGTAATCGCTAAAGAATCAAAAATGAAATTGTTTTGCATATCTTTACGTTTCAGAGATTTCTGAACATTTTGTCTTAGAAAGAATAGGTGCACGTGTTTGGATACAATTTTTCATCTACGATTCTTGGTGCACGGATCAACCGATTTCAATAGTAGAATAATATATATAATTTGAAAAAATCCGGAGCAATTATAACATTATCAGTATCCAATAAATTGAAAATAAACTTCAGTTGATAGTATTAGCATAATTATAGGAATTATATTTAAAACAGTGGAGTTTCGTGTTTTATTGCTTTCTATAGCCTAAATATAAATACGCCTGATACACCGCAGATCCACACACTTTAAGTTAGATATAAGCATGATATAAGGATTTCATTAGTTAATTTTTTTGAGAAAATCATATTTTTTGAAATAAATTGTTCTGACTTGTACATATTGTACCATATCAAATAAAAAGTAATGAAATTATCTACAAATCTGTATATAACGTTTAAAAACTTTTGGAATAAGCTTAAATACAAAAAATCTGTAAAATTTTAAATTCAGTATCTAGTTATTAGCATTGGTGGATTTCATTTCATTTTCTTATATTTAATGTACTTCAAATAAAATTTGTCTTTGTGCTCATATATTGTGATTTATCGTTAGAAAGTCTTTAAAATCGTCTGTGAATCTGTATATAACAATTTTTAACTGTTGGAACAAAATTATTTAAGAATAATTCGTCAAACTTTGACATTAAAATCTTCGTAAGGCGCCCATTTTGTTTTAGCTTCAACACCGCCTTAGTTTGGATTTATATTTATTTTATAATAGTTTACTGAAACACTTACTATTATATATCATTTGGAAACTAATTAAATTATCTATAAGTCTGTATTTAAAACTTTGCAACTTTTAGAACAAAATTATTTAAAAATAATTCGTCAAACTTTGAAAGTAAAATCTTTGTAAGGCATCCATATTGCCTAATACTTTGTACGATATAACAATGTTTGCTGGGTTAACTAGTATATATATATATATATATGTATATATTAATATAATATAAATTATATATAGAAGGAAAAAGAAAAGAAATAGATAAATCTCAAGTGGCGAAACAGATGTTTTCCTTATGGCTTTTGCGTTTTAGCGCGCCCTCTTCGCTAAAGGGTGACTTATGGCCCTTTTTTCTAAGGGGAGCAAAGATGAAATATTCCCTGTAGATTCAATATATATATATATATATATATATATATATATATATATATATTGTATATATTATATAATATATATTGGAAGGGCGTCAAATAAGGGAAGCGAGAAAGGAATTCTTCGATTCCTTTCAAGAGGTTGTAATTCAAACAAATTTATGACGGCGGAAAATTGATCCTGATTTTTGATTTATGGCCAACGATTTGATTGAAAACAGAAAATATTGGATGTGTATAATATAATATATATATTATATATACTAGCTAACCTTGCAAACGTTGTTATATCGTACAAAGTATCCCTAGGAAATTTGTAGTTAGACAATATGGATGCCTTACGAAGGTTTTTGTTTCAAAGTTTGACGAATAATTTTTACCTAATTTTGTTCTAAAAGTTGCAAAGTTTTATATACAGATTTATAGACGATTTAGTTAGTTTTAAAATGATATATAATAGTTAGTGTGTGTTCAAGCAAATTATTATAAAATAAATATAAATCCAAACAAAAGCGTTGTTGAATCTGAAACAAAATGGACGCCTTACGAAGATTTCAATGCCAAAATTTGACGAATTATTTCTGAATAATTTTGTTCTAAAAGTTGCAAAGTTTTATATACAGATTTATAGACAATTTAATTAGTTTTTGAATGATATATAATATTTAGTATGCGTTTAAGTAAATTATTATGAAATGAATATAAATACAAACAGAAGTGTTGTTGAATCTAGAACAAAATGGGCGCCTTACACAGATTTTAATGGCCAAAGTTTGACGAATTATTTTTAAATAAGTTTGTTATAAAAGTTACAAATTGTTATATACAGATTTATAGACAATTTAATTAGTTCTCAAATAATATAATAGTTAGTATGTGTTTGAGTAAATTATTATAAAATAAATATAAATCTAAACAAAAGCGCTTATGAATCTAAAACAAAATGGGCGCCTTACAAAGATTTTAAAAACCAAAGTGTGACGAATTATTTTCATATAATTTTATATTTATGAGCACATAGACAAATTTTATCTACATAACGCTAAATATAAGAAAATGAAATGAAATCCACCAATGGCTAATAACTTGATACTGAATTTAAAATTTTACAGATTTTTTTTGTTTAATTTTGTTCTAAAAGTTTGTAGATAATTTTATTACCTTTTATTTGTAAGTGTGAACAATTTATTTGAAAAAAATCATATTATAAAAAATTGTGGGTAATGAAATCCACTATGGCTAATAACTAGATACTAAATTTTAACTAGTTGATTTGGTATTTAGCCTTGAGGCAAGTTACATGAACTTCTTCAAAAAAATGAGTAAATAATATACTTCATTAATCCTACTTTAAAAAAAACGATAATAATTTTAGCAAAGTTTGACGAATTTTTAAAATTAAACTACTTGTCGTAAGGCCGTAATATTACAGTAAGTTCTATAAGACCATGATGTATATCGACAAAAAAAGTTCCATCAAAATCGGCTTAAATTTTTTTTTTAACGGTTAATTACAAGAAAACGGCTCGGTAGATTTTCACCTAAAACTAATCAGTATCATTCCAAACTAATATCTTTCGAACAATTTTTGATTTTTTAAAATCGGTTCGGTAGGATGAGCTTAAATGTGGACGAAAAGTTTAACACTTTTTTCAAATTGCAAGAAAACGGCTTGGCAGATCGTCGTACAAAACTAACAAACGATAGTCCTCACCGAAATACATCAAACGGCTTTTAAATTTCTAAAATCGGTTCAGGCGTTTTTGAGAAAACGTCGATCAAAGGTCTAATTTTGACAAATGCCAAAAAAACTATACCAATTTTTGCAAATTTTGACGAATTTTTAAAGCTGAACCAGTTGTCGTAGGGCCGTAATATTTTAGTATGATCTAGGAGAGTATGGTATCTACCGTCAAAAAAATAATCATAAAAATCGTCGAATTTTTTTTTAAAAAACTTTATTACAAGAAAACGGCCCGGACGATCTCTACCAAAAACTAATCAGGTCGATTCCCAACCAATATCTTTCGAACGATTTTTGAATTTTCAAAATCGATTCAGAATTGCAGGCTAAAACGTGGACGAAAACCTTTTCACTTCTCTGCTATTTACGAAGAAACGGCTTGGCCGATCGTCGCACAAAACTGACAAACAATAGTCCTCATCGAGATACATCGAATGGCTTTTAAATTTTTGAAATCGGTCCAGCCGTTTTTGAGAAAACGGCGATTTACGGCAAAAAATCTGTTGGTGCACACGCGCACACACACACACACACACATACTTTTTCCAAATTTGTTCTCATTCGATTCAGAATGGCTTGAAACGTCGAGAAAACATAAAATTAGCAAATCGGATTTTTTGATGAAAACATAAACTTCTCCTTCGGGAAGTTAAATATCACGTATTTTTCGTAATTAAGTTTATTCCAAAAGCTTTTAAACGTTATATACAGATTTGTAGACAATTTTATTACTTTTAATTTGATATATAATAATATATACAAGCTTAAACAATTTATTTAAAAAAAATATTATAATATAAAAAAATTTAAGTAATAAAATCCACCAATGGCTAATAACAAGGTACTAAATTTTAAATTTCACATATTTTTTGTAATTAATTTTATTCCAAAAGTTTTTAAACGTTATATACAGATTTATAAATAATTTCATTAGTTTTAATTTGATATGTAACAATATATACAAATCTGAACAATTTATTTAAAAAAAACATCATTTTTTTAAAAAAAATTAACTAATGTAATCCTCATAGTACATAACATAATGTGTGTAAACTAAAATTAATTATATCATAAATTCATGAACAAAGTTTTAAAAAAGTCATTGTCAAGAAATTTTTTTTTTAAAATATTTGACAAAAAAACTTGGAAATTATCCACGAAAAGTTTTGACAAAAAATCTGAACAAATAATAATTAATGGCTAACAAAGTGAGTTTGGGTGATCCTTGAGATGGCTTTTGTACTTTTGTGAATAAAATGCTTTTTTACACTAGATTTTTATCAATATTGTATGTACTTATACTTTTTGAAGTTGTTACTATAACACACAATTATCTTCTAAAATATTTTTTATAATTTTTATAATGTTATTTCAAAAATTATGAATTTTCTTATAAAAACAATTTTCTAAAATTCTCAAATAAACAAAAATGTTTTTTTTCTAAATTTCTAGGAAAAGTGGCAAGAAGTAGAACAGGGAACATGGGGTCGTGTAAGTCCTACAAAATTTTCCAAAAATTATTCAAAATTATGCATCTCATTTTTTTTATAAATTTATTTTCTTTTAAATTTAAAATTTTCTAATTTTTTATGAGAAGCTTGCAAATTCTGTCACTAGATGTCAGTTATATTTTTTTCTATTCTTTTGGAATGTTTACGTTTAAATAAACTGAAAATTGCACTTATAAATATTTAGTTTAGCATGTTGATAAATGTGCTATTAGTAAAAAAATATTACTTTTATTTAAATATATGTCTTTTTGTTATTTGATGTAAATTTTGTATAAAATTTTTTCAAAGATATGAAATTGTTATTAAATTATTCTCTAGTTATTTTCTTACAACTATCCATTATAAATTCTAATTAATATTTATACTACCAAACGATATTTTACGTCGGATAAGTTTTTTATTAGTTCCGTGAAAAGTTTTTCATAATATTATCACACAGATGGAACGCTGCGAGCTTGATGTTTAAATCTTCAATTAAAATTACTTTTTAAAAGAAAATTTAAAAATACATAAATCATAAAGACGAACAGGCAGACGGGGTTTGAATAATTATGAAAAAGTTATGAAGCTCAAAGGGATCGAACACTGAGGAAAAACTATTGTTATTTGTGTACGAGTAATGTTGCATGTTTGGGGTGATTTTTGGGGTTTCCGGGGTTGTTTTAGGGTCTTGTTGTGTTAGAAAAAATTATACGTTATTTTTTTATCTATAAATTTGTTGAATATGTCATGTATTTTCGACAAACTGTTTAGAAGTTATGAGAGATTTAGTAAATATGTCCACAAACGTTTGGGAGTGAAGTTGTTTGTGCTATATATAATACAGCGTGCAATTTGGGTCAAGAATTTTTTGTATGGCAAAAAATGATGTGGGGTATCAAATGAAAGGTCTTGGCGAGTACTTTAAGACTATCATATTTAAAAACTACTTAAGGTAATAAGGTTCCATACAAAACAGTTTTTGTGTATGCAAGATTATTTTTTAGTTTTGAAGTACGATTTATTTTCAAGTATGTCACTGTAGACTTTTGTGATGCTAAGAAGAATTATAGATTGTTCATTTGTCTATAAATTTGTCAAATATTTCATGTATTTTGGACAAACCGTTTAGAAGTTACAAGAGATTCAATAAATAAATGCACAAACGATTTGCTTGTTTTGGGAATGAAGTTTCTTGTACTATATATAGTACAGCATGTAGTTTGGGTCAAGAATTTTTTGTATGGCAAAAAACGATGTGGGGTATCAAATGAAAGGTCTCGACGAGTGCTTTCAAAATATCATACTCAAAACCTTCACAAATCCATAGGGTTCCGTACACACATATCCTTAAACTTTAAAACGATTTTAAAGCATACCAAGTTGTTGTACATTGTCATTATGTTAAACAATGTTAAAACTAATTTAATTCTACACAAACTCGTCAAATATTTTATTAATTTTTGACAAATCATTTGAAAGTTACAAGCAATTTAATCAGCACTCAGAACAATTTTCAATTTCAAAGGCATTTTTAAGGTACACCGAGTTGTTGTAAGGTCTTACAATGTTAACAAATAATGTAGATTATTTAATTTTTTAAAATTCTTCCAAATATTGTATTTAAATCAAACAAACGGTTCAACAGTTACAAGTGTTAATATAAACAAATGCACAGACGCGACGCCAGTTAGTACTATAAATAGTACAGTGGGCATAATTTGGGCCAAAGATGTTTCCATATGGCCAAAATCGATGTGGGGTATCAAATGAAAGGTCTCGATAAGCACTTTACGAAAATCATAACCAAAAACTGGATGAAGGAAAATTTTTGAAAATTATATAAAATTTCACATAGCACTTTTTATAGATCAAGTAACCTATCGGAAAGTTCGTGCTACTTGCCTCAAGGCAAAATACCTTATACAACTAGATTTATCAACAAGATTATCTTTTATAAATACCTTTTGTAACTATAGTCTGAATTGCATTATCCTTTTTTTTAAATCATGCAAACATCGATATGCAGATGGGTCGCTTAATATATTTAGAAAGAAAACTTTCGAGGGCGATTCGATGGCGATAGATTCACTTGCTAAAGTTATGCTTTTTTCCTTTATTTTCTTTTTGCGAAACGTTAATTTTTCTTTCAAATTTATTTTTCTTTCTTTTTCGTTTTCTATTTCTTTGAGAAAAGTTAAATTCCCGAAGGCGTAAAAAAGTTTCGCAGGACCATCGATATTCTTTCACGCCTGTATAATTTCTTCATTAATCGGATTCCGGGGGTGAAATATTTAAAAATAAAAAAGATCCAGTGGTGTATGGCCTAAGGTAGTAAAGTAAATATTCTCGACTTTTAAAGAAATATTTAACGAAAACAGCAAACTGTAACGATTCTTCATATTTAGATCATTTGTCTCACTTAAATTGCAATTTTAAAATTCACCGAGTTGATTTAGGGCATTATAATGTTAGAAAATATTTTTCATTGGTTAGTTTTAAATAAATTTTGTAAATGCATTATTAACAAAAATTTTATGGTTTAGAAGTTAGTATAATATAACTAACAGCACGTTTGGGCATTTATTTCTATTATTTTTTGTAACTTATAAATCGTTTGTTTTATATGGATATAACAATTGTAAGAAAACTCTACTGACGAGCATACTTAAAAAAATCTTAATTAAACAAGGAACTCTACTGACGAGCTAAAAAAATGTAAATTAAAGAAGGAACTCTACTAATGAGCAAACTGAAATTAAAGGAAATAAATAAGGAACTCTACTGACGAGCAAACCGAAAAAATAAGAAACTCTCAAAAGCTTTCAAATTATAATAAAAAAAATCTAATCACAGACAATAGACAAAAGGGACCCTACATAGACACTATTAAATTTTGAATTTTTTTCATGTTTAATTGATATACTTTTTGAAAAATTATTTGCTTCATAAAAAAATTTACAAGTCACCGTTTCTTTTCATTTCAAAATAGTTTATAGGAATAAAATGGAAAATAATGAATTAATTTATATCGATATATCGATGTAAATTTTAATAAATATTAGTGATGTGCCAAGTCGAATCAAGTGATTCGAATCATTCGAATCAAGCCTTTAACGACTTGATTCGAATCAGATTTTACTTGATTCGAATCAACTCGTATCAAGCCGCGAAATATTTACTGTGATAAAACATGTGTGAACACAAATTTTCATAAATATAAAAAAAATGTTTTAATTTAATTCAATATTATAATAATATAAATAATAATAATAATAAATATAAAAAAAAAAGAGTGCGCGTAAGGATCACACGCGATTGAAGTAAAACTTTTAATATTGTATGAGTAGGCAATTGAGATAAAAATAAAAAAAACATCATATTTGAATTTTAAAAATCATCTTTTAATAATCATATAACATCAATAATAATAAGATCTCCTGAGCATCGGCACAGCTGTCCTACTGATATTAAGAGTTTGAATATGATGTGAAGCTTTCTTCCTAATTTTGTTACCTATCTTACCGGGAAATTCAAACCATAAACGTAGAAGTTCATCATTATCGCCACGTTCTATGTACACTAATTTTCCCACACAACCATTAGCTAAGCCATCACTTACATCAATATTAGTTGTTATTATGTAAAATTTATTCAGAACTAAAATTATTTCATACAGCAAAGCCCCGGTATCAATAACCGATTTTTGTGAAACTGCTGACGAATGTATGATTGTTGATCTGTCGCATGGCAACTTACTTAAATATCCGTGGCAGTAGATATTATTTTGTCTTCAACGAGATTCAATATAAATTTATTATATTCCATGGCACATTTATTCTCTAAGAAAAGTCTTATTCCATGAGGACATAATACAGCAACCTCTTCTTTTGTAAAAAAAACGTGATTCAATTAATGCAAGTTCATATAGGGTTTAGCGCTCGACTTACGCATGACATGACGCGATATGAGTGGATACTCGCGACATCAGCGCTTACGGCGTCGTAGTGTTCAACTACACGTTGGCATTTTCGTTGCATTTGTACGGATTTACACCCGTGTCGCGCCTAAAAATTTTTACACCCATATCGCGCCTAAAGAAGTTTTACTTCAAAAATAATAATAAATATAAAAAATAAATCTTGAATTAAATCATGCGAGTCACCCGCCTTTAATACGCTTAAATGTAACACCCGACTCCAATTTATATGACTTTAACCGCATTCAAGTCGCTATGAATTCATCCGAGTTCCTATGACTCAAACCGACTTATCCCGACTTCAAGTCGTTATGAATTGATTCGAGTTCCTATGACTCAAACCGACTTATCCCGACTTCAAGTCGGTATGAATTCATACGAGTTTATATGACTCAAACCGAATGATCCCGAGTTCAAGTCGGTATGAATTCATACGAGTTTATATGACTCAAACCGAATGATCCCGAGTTCAAGTCGGTATGAATTCATACGAGTTTATATGACTCAAACCGAATGATCCCGAGTTCAAGCGGCTTGAACGATATGAGTTCGAAACATGTGTCTGTGTCTTAGCGTATCGACTTATCGACTTGCGTGTTTGTTTATTTTTGACTAAGCGCTGAGAGCCAATTTGTTCATGAAATATAAAAAACTCATTTAGATAATAAATACGCGATTTAGATTTTAATTAATATCGAAATAAACTACACAACGAGTTTTATACACATACAACATTATCATATTTTATTACTTGCATAATGGCAAATTCACACAAATCAAATAATATCAATCTTTACAGTAGTGAATTTTAAGTCATTCGTAAAACGTTAGATTCAGCTCCCTGTTTAGATTAGATCTAAACAATCAATAATATACACATGCATTCGTTCAACGTAAGATTAAGAATATTGTTTTATATGCTTTAGTGATAGAGAAGTGTTTGGTTATATTTTATTGTAAATTCACTTGAAATATTAGTTATATTTGTAGCTAGTTTATTATTATATATAATATAAATGTATTCATCTCTGCACTTTTTGAAATTAATTGCTTACTAAATTAATTATTTCACTTATATTATTATTAAAATGATATTATTTCTTCTCTTAAATTATAATTGCTCATATATGAACTTGATTCGAATTGATTCGAATCATGATTCGAATCAGGTTTTTTTCTGATTCGAATCACTCGAATCAAGAAATTTTCGAGTCGGAACATCACTAATAAATATATATTGTTGAAAACTAGTTATTAATTTTAAAACAAACTTATGAAATCTTGAAATATTGTAATAACTTATATATTAAGCACGAAAATGTATACGAAAAATATTATATTTACATTTATTTTTGAACAACTAATACCTTCTATATAATAATAGTTTTGTTTAAATTCTATATAATTAAAGTATTTTTGGTTTAAGTTCTAAAATTTATTAATCAATTAACTATTAATGCTATTATAAATACACGAAAGGGACTAAATTGTTCATTTATTTTAGACACTGTCCTAATTAGAAAATTTCGGTCACGTACAAAATTAAGTTTTGCTCTAATGAGAAATGAAATGAACGTTTGTGTTTCCTCATTTCGAAAAAAAATTATAAAGTATTATTTTTAGATAGCAATATATCGTATTAATTTACTAGACTTGTTATGGCAACTCTCTCTTATGCTTGTTCTTGGTATTGAAAATTATAAAAATGTCTATCTATTTGCCGTGCGATCAGGCGTATTTCCCATAAAGAAGTAAGGAATTGGTTAAAAGTTCAGGTGAATAAGCAGAATAAAAAACATCTTAAAATATCGTTAGCGCAGTTTTATCCCACTTCAAACTATATTTGACATAAATCTGTCTTTACTATTTTTTTCAAAATATTTTATCAGTCTCATCGGGATACAGTTCGACATATTATTTCATAAATTGTTAACTGAACCTGTTAAATAATCATATTTCATTAACAAATTATTTATTATCATTTGCAAAATATTTTACCATCCATCTCCTCCCTTATAAATAAATAAACATCTTAATTTCTGATTCGCAAACTTTTGCCCAACTTGCAAAATCTTCCTACAACTTTCAAATTCCGCCCTTAGAGACTGTTAGGGTGTCCGCACATCGAAGAAACCGGTTTACCGACCTGCTAAACTTTCTCCGGAGTAAACTTGAGTTGCCAACTGGCAACTGGCAACTGTGGCAACTGGCAAGTGGAGTTTTGAGACGTGTCTCTTGGCGATTCCATCTTCCATAATAACGATAACGATTTTCAGAAGAACAAGTTTGAGGGAAAACTAAATTTTAAACGGATTGTTTGAGGGTTTTGTTGTTGCATACGAACCGGGGGTAACAGGGTAACAGATGGTCGAGGGTGAAAGGACATAAATACTGAGGGTTGTTTTAGAGAAAAATAATTATTTTCCAATATTGAGAACATTTTTTAAGTTTAGAGAAACATTACGATTTAACAGTGTTTTCTTAAAATTCTTAACTGTCAAAATTCAAAGAATTTGTTAAAATTTTGATACTTTGAATGTGACGTAAGAGTTTTAGTATACCCTATAACCTAAGTTGGTTATCAATGCATACTTTGAGCCAAAAAAATTTAAAACCGGTTCAGTAGTTTAGGAGTACATCGCGGACGACTGTCAAAATTCAATAAATTTGGTATAATTTTGATACTTTGAAAATGACGTGAGATTTTTAGTATAGCCTATAACCTAAATTGATTATTAATGCACACGTTGAGCCAAAAAAAATTAAAATCGGTTCAGTAGTTTAGGAGTATATCGCGGACGACTGTCAAAATTCAATGAATTCGGTATAATTTTGATACTTTGAATGTGACACGAGATTTTTAGTACATCCTGTAACCTAAGTTGGTTATTAAAGCACACAATGCCAAAACAAAATTCAAATTGGTTCAGTATTTTAGGAGTACATTGCGGACGACTGTAAAAATTCAATGAATTCCGTAAAATTTTGATACTTTTCATATGACGTAAGAGTTTTAGTATACCCTATAATCTAAGTCGGTTGTTATTGCATACGTTGAGCCAAAAACTTTAAAATCGGTTTAGTAGTTTAGGAGTACATCGCGGACGACTGTCAAAATTCATGATACTTTGAATATGACGTGAGATTTTTACTATAGCCTATAACCTAAGTTGGTTATTAATGCATAGGTTGAGCCAAAAAAATTCGAAATCGATTCAGTAGTTTGGGAGTACATCGCGGACGACTGTCAAAATTCAATGAATCCGGTAAAATTTTGATACTTTGAATGTGACGTGAGATTTTTAGTATAGCCTATAACCTAAGTTGGTTATTAATGCACACGTTGAAGTCGAGTACATCGCGGACAACTGTCAAAATTCAATAAATTCATCAAAATTTTGATACTTTGACTGTAACGTGAGATTTTCAGTATAGCTTATAACCTAAGTTGGTTATTAATGCATACGTTGAGCCCAAAAAAATTAAAATCTGTTCAGTAGTTTAGGAGTACATCGCGGACGACTGTCAAAATTCAATGAATTCGGTAAAGTTTTGATAGTTCGAATATACTGTGAGATTTTTAGTATAGCCTATAACCTAAGTTGGTTGTTAAAGCACACGTTGAGCTAAAAAAAATTCAAAATTGGTACAGTAGTTTAGGAGTACATCGCGGACGACTGTCAAAATTCAATGAATACGGTAAAATGTTGATACTTTAAATGTGACGTGAGATTTTTAGTGCAGCCTATAACTTAAATTGGTTATTAATGCATACGTTGAGCCAAAAAAAATAAAATCGGTTAAGTAGTTTAGGAGTACATCGCGGACGACTGTCAAAATTCAATGAATTCAGTAAAATGTTGATACTTCGAATATGACGTGAGGTTTCTAGTATAGCCTATAACCTAAGTTGGTTATTAATGCACACGTTGAACCAAAAAAATTCAAAATCGGTTCAGTAGTTTAGGAGTACATCGCGGACGACTGTCAAAATTCAATGAATGCGGTAAAATTTTGATACTTCGAATGTGACGTGAGATTTTTAGTATAGCCTATAACCCAAGTTGGTTATTAATGACGACTGTAAAAATTCAATGAATACGGTAAAATTTTTATACTTACAATATGACTAAGTAATTATTATATTATATTATTAAAAGTAAGTAAGAAAAATAATTTTTAGAACTATTTCAAGAACAGTTTAAAATTTTTTAAATATTAAAAAAAAATTTTGTAATTTTTTGTAAATTATATTTTTCAGCGAGAAATTTTAAATAGGACACTGAAAAAATAGAACAATTGAACAGTTTGCTAGTTAGTAGAGTCCCTTTCATGTATTTACAATGTTATTGATGGTAAAAAAAATTTGTCCGTTATTTCGATTGCCAGTAGAATCCCTTTTGTTCATCTCGATCCATTTTCTGGGATAAGATTTTTTTCTTTGAAATATTTCGATCGTAAGTAGAATTCTTTGTTAAAGTTTCTCATTTCATTTTTTTAGTAAGTTTCTTTATATTATTTGGTTTGCTCGTCAGTAGAGTTCCTTATTTATTTCTTTATTCTGGTTTGCTCATTAGTAGAGTTTTTTGAATAAAACTTATAGTCTTTTAATCAGGAGAGTTCCTTATTATATTTTTCAATTTTTTGGTTTGCTTGTTAATGGAGTTCCTTGTTTAATTAATATTATTTATTTAATAATATTAATAAATTAATAAGGGCTGAATGGACACAGTAACTGAAAAAAATAATTCTTTCTTAATATTGAGAACATTTTTTAAGTTTCTAGAAATATTGAGAGCTACCATTTCATACATGTTTTTGTAAACTTCGTAACTGTCAAAATTCAATGAATTTGTTGAAATTTTGATACTTTGAATGTGACGTAAGGGTTTTAGTATAGCCTATAACCTAAGTTGGTTATTAATGCACACGTTGAGACAGAAAAATTTAAAATCGGTTCAGTAGTTTAGTAGCACATCGTGGACAAACGTCGTAACACGTACTGTAAAGTGTATGCTTTTATTATAAGATTTAAGAGGCAATTCCTTTGTTGTTCAATTGTTTTTTAGTAGTAAAATTGTGAAAATATCTATCAATCAGGCGTATTTTACATATAAACAAGCAAGAGAAAATCATCGAAAATTCTATCATCATAAGATTTCTCCTTGCTTTGTTTATATGTAAAATACGCCTGATCGCACGGCAAATAGAAAATCATTTTCACAGTTTTCACTATATTATGAGACGGAATTGCCCCATTAATTTCACTATATGGCATGCTAATATTTTTGTTTATCAATTAATAATAATTATTTTTATTTGATAATTAATACTATTAATTTTTTTTTCAGTATTCACTCCTCCAAACAGTAGTCGAAGCCTGTCAGAAAAAACGTCAATGCAAATTTCCGACGTCTCCAAAAGCTTTTGGAGGCGATCCTTGTCCAGGTTTGAGGAAATTTGTGGAAGTTGCCTACAAATGTAGACCATGTGAGTATTGAAAACTAACCCCCAAATGACACAAATTTCAAATAACCAATTGTACGACTCCAAGCATATTTTATTCATAAGTGTAACGGATCAGTACACAACTGCTTGTTGCTATATATAAGGTTGTCAAATATCTCCCTTCCGCCTTTTTGTATTATAAACCAAGAGCAAAAAAGCGGAAGGGAGATATTTGACAACCTAATAGAATAAAATATGTAACAGAGGATACATATTACACCTAGAGTAACATTTTGATGAATTGTAATTTCAATCTTATTATTATTTTGGGTGCATTTGTGGTACTTACCAAGTTTCTATTTTTTTTTCAGATGAGTTTAGGAGTAAGGTTGCTTGTGAGAATGACGTCATTCACCTGAAATGCAACCCTAATTCTAGAATTGCAGTATATTCGGCGAGTTATGGAAGAACCGAGTACGAGTCCATACAATGTCCGCAGCCTCAAGGAGTCCAAGAAGAAAGTGAGTGATATTTGTTTATCAAATTAATAAAAAAACAAAATTGCCCCGTGATACTTTAAAAAGTTTCTTAATCAAAATTCTTATTAATTAAGTTGATTGTTGTATGCGTATAGGAAAGTTTATGTATCTTGCCTTAAGGCAGAATGCCACTTACACCTAACTTTTTCATTATAAATAACTCAAATATGATGTATTTACGTGCTAAAATCTAATATTCCAAATTGTAATGGAACATTTCCAGATGTTTTGTAATATCTATATACGATTTACGACATCATCATCATATCTATAGACTATTTGCAACATTTACAGATGATTTGGTTTGCAACTTTTTCAGTTTATTTGCAATATTTTCAGACGATTAACAATGTTTTCAAGTGATTTGCAACGTTTTCAGAGTATTTTAAGACCATCCAGAATATTTTGAGACAATTTAGAAAATTTTCCAATTATTTGGTACATTCGCAGACTTTCTGAAACATTTTCAGACTATCTACAATATTTTCAGAATTTATCAAACATTTTTCGTTTTTTTCGATTTTTCTTTATGGTGGTTTATATAGAATATTTTCAGACTAGCCGGAACATTCTCAGACTTGCCAAAATATTTTCAGACTAGCCAAAATATTTTCAGACAAGCCAGAACAGTTTCATACTAGCCAAAATATTTTCAGACCAGCCAAGATATTTTCACACTAGCCAACATATTTTCAGACTAGCCAACATATTTTCAGACTAGCCAGAATTTTTTCAGCCTTTCCAAAATATTTTCAGATCAGCCAGAATTTTTTCAAACCAGCCATATCTTTAGATCAGCCAGAATTTTTTAAAACTAGCCAAATCTTTTTTTATACTAGCCGAAATATTTTCAGACTAGCCAAAAATTTTCAGACTAGTCAATTTTTTTAGAAGTGCCACATGTTTTTTTACATTAGCCAAATCTCGTTTAGATTATCCAGAACGTTTTTATACTTTTTTCAAACTCACCAAAAGGTTTTTAGACTACCCAGGTCATTTTCAGACTAGTATAAACATTTTCACACTAGCCAGAATATTTAGAGACTAGTCAGAATATTTTGAGACCAGCCAGAATATTTTGAGACCAGCCAGAAAATTTTTAAACTAAGCAAAAGGTTTTCAGATTAACCAAGTCCTTTTTAGACTAGTCAAATCATTTTCATACTAGCCAGAATACTTCTTAGACTAGCCAAAAAATTTAGACTAGCCAGAATTGTTCAGGCTATCCAGAATTGTTTAGACTAGCCAGAATTGTTCAGACTAGCCAGAATTGTTCAGACTGGCCAGAATTGTTCAGACTAGCCAGAATTCTTTAGACTAGCCAGAATTGTTTAGACTAGCCAGAATATTTTCAGACTAGCCAGAACATTCTCAGTCTAACCAAAAAATTTTCAGTGCAGCAAAAAATTCTTAGAAAAGTCATATCTTTTTTAGACTATCCAAGTCATTTTAGACTATCTAAACATTTTTACACTAGCCAGAATACTTACTGACTAGTCAAATAGAAAATTTTCAGATTATTCAATACAATTTCATACTAATTAGAAAATATTCAGCCAAGATATACTGGCCAAAATATTTTCGAACACTTTTAGACTATCCAGAATAATTGCAGACTATGCAGCATATTTTTAAACAAACTAAAACATTTATTGATTATCCAGGACATTTTTGGCTTATTCGGACCCGTTTGAAAACTAGCCAGAATACTTTAATATTAGTCAGAACATTTTTAGACTATCCAAAATATTTTCAGACTATTTAATACATCTCCCAGACTATCCACACCATTTTCAGACCATTAATCCATCTAAAATATTTTTAGATTATTTATAAGATTTTCAAATTATGCTTTAAATTTTTTGTAGAAGACACTTTGTAAAAGATTTTAAATTCTGCCGTTTTTTTTATTTTGTTTAATTTAAATTTTAGTATAAAAATAATTGGTTGAATATTTGCATCTACTTTGTAATATTATCATTAAAGACTTTTTCCTACGTTTGTAACGATAATGAATTTTTCATAACACTATTAACACTCTTTTATGCAACTTGCCTTAAGGCAAAATGCCACTTGCAACTAGTCTAATCGTCTTATTAAATCTATCTTAATAGTTGCTTATAAATAATTCTAAGACTGTCCTCAGTTAAAACGTGGCACCATCTTCAGGCGCAATTTGCGGTAAACAACACAAAATTTGTTAAAATATTTACGACATAATAAAACCAAAAAAAACTTGCTACGAAAATTTAGACGTATCTACTGCACTCATACAATTGTAAATATCTCAAAATTTTGTATGAAGACTTGTGAAACTTGGTATACAGAATTTTTGTACAAACACTCAAATATAATATACTCAATTTTTAACCCTTAAGTACAAACGGTGTAGCCTGAAGAGATTTTAGTAAATAGTAAGACTTTTTCCTATATTAATTACGCATATTGGGCCAATATTTGCATCTACTTTATAATATTATTATTGAAGACTTTTTGCTGCATTATTAACACATATCTGGAAGTTCATGCAACTTGCTTTAAGGCAAAATGCCGCTTACAACTAGTTTTGATCGTCAATTCAAATCTATCTTAATAGTTGCTTATAAATAATTCCAATATTGCCCAATTTAAAACGTGGCACCATCTTTAGGCGCAAATGGTAAACAACACAAAATTTGGTAAAATATTTGACTGTTTAATATATTAATATATTATATTATTAAATTCAATCATTTTCTGGTAGATATCGCTTTTGAAGATGTAATTTTTGACATTTAACAAGCACAAAGGACGCCATAAATAGAAATGGAACGATTTAGTCTTAAAACACGCGGTGAAATTACTAAAATCAATGTAAAAGTGGTAAAAAATTGGCAAGGACCGATCCTAAGGGTGAAAAAATGGTAGGTTTTTGATATATAATTCTTGTGGACTTTTATCCAACCCTCTGTCTTATTTACAACTAGTCCTTTATCCCCCATATCGATTAAATATACATAAAATCCTCATTTCTAATATCGATTTTTTACCAAGTGCAAACTCAGCCTTTTAGCCCAAACTCTAACTCCGACTCTGAAGATATACGGTGTGCTCTGAAAACCATAAAAATCTCATCAAACGAGAAACGAGAAATACATTAACATTCAGAGAAAGAACTTAGATATCTTCCACGATTTCCACGATTTTCACAATTTCCACAATCCCCGCATTATGTAATCTGAATAACGTGCCATAGTAGACATTTCTGCGGGAATAAATTTTAAAATAATTGATACACTTCCTTGAAAAGATAGGTGGATGTATATATATATATATATATATATATATATATATATATATATATTTTTTACCCTATATTTTCACAGTCCTTCCGCAAATCTCTATTTCTTAATAATCATTTCAGTCATTCATTTTCATCTTACTTGACAACTAAAATTTTTGTTCATGTTTTTTAGTTTAATTTATTCATATTTTTTTAAAAAGTTGCTGTAAGGTTTTGAAATGTTAGAAACATTTATAGAATGTTTAATTTTCTGTAGTTTTCCAGAATATTTCATGCATTTTGGACAAACCGTTCAAAAGTTACAAGAGATTCAATAAGTAAATGCACAAACGATTTGCTTGTTCTGAGAGTGTAGTTGCTTGTACTATATATAGTACAGCTTGTAGTTTGGGTCAAGAATTTTTTTATATGGCGAAAAACGATGTGGGGTATCAAATGAAAGGTCTTGACGAGAACTTTAAGAATATCATTGTTAAAAACTATTTAAGGTAATAGGGTTCCGTACAAAACAATTTTAGGGTGTGTAATATTTTTTGTTAGTTTCAAGTACAATTTTTAAGTATACCGAGTCGTTTAAGGACGTGTTGCTGTAAAAAATATTATTCATAATTTAATTTTGCAAAAATTTGCAAAATATTTCATGTATTTTGGACAAACCGTTCAAAATTTACAAGAGATTCCATAAACAAATGCACAAACGATTTGCTTGTTCTTAGAGTAAAGTTGCTCGTGCTATATATAGTACAGCGTGTAATTTGGGTCAAGAAAGATTTCATATGACAAAAAATCATGTGGGGTATCAAACGAAAGGTCTTGACGAGAACTTTAAGAATATCATATTTAAAACCTTCACAAATCAATAGGGTTCTGTACACTTATATGCTTAAATTTTCAAATGATTTTAAAATACACCAAGTTGTTGTACAACATCATTATGTTCAACTATATTATATGTAATTTAATTTCATACAAACTCGTCAAATATTCCTTTATATTTAGACCAATCATTTAAAAGTTACAGGTGATTTAATCAGCACTTAGAACAAATTTTAATTTCAAAGGCATTTTTATAGTATACCGAGTTGATGTAGGGTCTTGCAATGTTAACAAATAATGTAGATTATTTAATTTTGAATAGTTTTTCCGATTGTTGTATTTATATTAGATGAACGGTTTTAAAGTTACAAAAGTTATTACAAAGAAATGCACAGACGTTAGTACTACAAATAGTACAGTGGGCTTAATTTGGGCCAAAAATGTTTTCATGGTAAAAATCGATGTGGGGTATCAAATGAAAGGTCTCGATAAGTACTATATGCATATCATAGTCACAAACTTAAAACAATGTGAAATATTATTACTTGTGCAAATAATTTTTTTTTACGTTACAACAAAACTAAAAGTCGTAAAAAAATTTAAATCGGGGCGCACTCGTCAGTCCCTCAAGCTCAAATTTAAGTTGCTTGTCAGTAGAATTAATTTTGTCTAATAAAATTTGTATTTGCATTTCATTTTATTTCTTTAAGCTTCAAATTCAATTTTGTGTTTAACGTCACTTTTTTCAAATCTAATTTTGAACAATTTTATCCATTACTTAACCAATATAGTCGCCATCTGATGAATACTGCGAATTAAAAGAAAAATATTTATTAATATATTTTACGACAACGTCTCGATTTTCATTTTGTAACATCATCAGGTATCATTTTAATGCAAAAAAAACTATGTGTTATAACTGGTGAAACAAGATTAAATCTCCCAAACTTTAAAACTAGTTCATATTTATTATTATTCTTCATGCGTATACTTTTATTAATTTTGGCATCAAACGATTTAGAATGACTTGAGACGTCTAGAAAACGTGAAAAGTATGTTTATTAATCTAAGTTCATTATCAACTACTACTATACAGAGTTGAGAAACTTTCAAATGACTACACAATCGATCAAATGCCATAATAGAAACGTAGCCTGAGAAGTTTTACTTCATCAATGAGTAGTCAATAAAAAAATATATCTTTCGCTTGGAACTTATCAAAAACTTATCAAAAAGCTTGGAAAACGACTGCAACTTTCATGATTAGTCTGAACTTTAAACAACGTGCCTAAAGAAGTTTTACTTCAATCAATTTAAACCCGTGTCCATCCCTATGGCAATTATCTTAGAGACAATTACCAGTTGGCATCTGGTAACCCTTTATCAGGAGGACAGATACAATACATGCCGGATATCGGGCAGATTGAATAATGGAAAACGCAATCGGATTTGCAAAGCAAACATCGATACACACATAATAGGGGAAAGGGCACACCAAACGGGTTCGGAGGTTCGGAGAATGGGTGAGATAGAATGCGGGGATGGGCCGAAGGCGAAACGGTTGCCTGATAGTTAGGGACATATAATCAACTGCAACTGCAAATATAGCATCCGAGGGCATTGTATTGTGTGTTGTACGAGATAGATGGATATAGACGTATTCAGGGTGTCACGATGTTTGTCCGGGTTGCACTCCTAAACAGCTGAATCGATTTTAATTTTTTTTTGGTTCAATGTGTGAGTTAATATCCAACTTAGGTTAAAGGCAATCATAAAAATCTCAGTTCAAATTCGAAGTCACTTCACAATTTAATATTTATTATTGGAGTAAAACTTCTTAGGCGATGTATCTATTATTCCTTTTAGATTTTTATGTAGTTATTTCAATGTTATTTATCTTGATTTTAGATTATTGGTAATAGACACACTTTTTAATTTCTTGCTTATAAATGAAGTTTAACTTTTAAGGCGACATTTTTTATTGTATTCAGATCGCTGATTTATTTATTCAGATACTTCAAAAGTTTTTTCATTGAATATTTCAATTTGATCGTTTGTCACCGAGAAAGTGTTTAAAATTGAAAAAAAATATGTAAAAAAGGACTCTACTAACGAGCAAACTAAATTTCTATACAGTGATGAATTGAAGCTTTTAATTATAAACCTTCTATCATGTTGCTGTGCGATCAGGCGTATTTTACATATAAACAAGCATTATAATAATAGAATGTTTGATGGTGCAGTCATCATAACATTTTTCCTTGCTTTGTTTATATGTAAAATACGCCTGATAGCACAGCAAATAGATAGAAATTTTCACTGCCTATAAACAAGCATAAGATAGCGTTGCCATAACAACAACGCTACTTTATGAGCTCTATTATAACATATTACCCCATTAATTTTTGCCAACAGTAATTTTGACATTTATTCAAATTTAGTAATTCTATCCTTTCTCGATGATTCAAGTCTTTCTGAATCGGTTGAGACCAAATTTTGCAAAAATGTGTTTGTATATGTGAAACAAATTTTGACCTTTCGTCAACGTTTACCCAAAACCGGCTGTACCGATTTTAAAAATTCAAAAACCTTTAAATGACACTAGATATGAACTTGTTTGGCTGAAGCAAATCCGCTTTGCTAATTTAATTTTTTTGGCGTTTTAAGTTTTTCGGAATCGAGACCAAATTTGGAAAAAGTAAAAAAAAGACCTCTACTGAAATTCTACATAAATAAAATGTTGTAAAAAATCTAGTATGCCGCTTTAAAGTATGAATTTTTGCAATGTACAAAAATTTGAAATTTTTTATCTGCATATTTCTGTTTCTACTTTTTTCCTATTTCAAAGTCGATCAAACTGAAATTATACATAAAATAAAATTTAATCAAAAGTTTAGTATGCCGCTTTAAACTAAAAATGTTTACAAAGTAAAAAATTTAGTAATTTTTTATTTCCGAATATTTCTATTATACACTTTTTTCTATTTCAAAGTCGATCCACTCGCCCTACGGTTTATTTTTGCAGTTTGAACTACTTTTGACGCTTCTCTTACTGAAACTTGCTGCCGATAACGAGCGGCAAAATGAAAAAAAAACGAAGCAAGAAATAACATTATTTTATACACTGAAATCATTCGAGACTTGTTTCTCGTTTTAGTTCTCTTGAGAAAACGATACAAAAGAGCTGCGGGTAAAATTTCACTAAAATTAAAAATAACTAGTTGGTATTGGTATTTTGCCTTGAGGCAAGTTACATGAACTTCCCGATATGTGTATATAATCAACTTAATCAATAAAATATAAATTAATCAATGAGTGATTAGAAGTATTACGAGTGGATTTATTACACATAATTGAAAACAAAAAAACACGTTAACTCGGAGTATTTTCTAAATTTTCTTTGACGAACTTTTAAAGATAAACGAGTTGTCGTAGGGCAGTAATATTTTAGTATGATCTAGAAGACTATGGTATCTACCGTCAAAAAAATAATCATAAAAATCGTCGATTTTTTTTTTTTGAAAACTTTATTACAAGAAAACGGCCCGGCCGATCTTTACCAAAAACTAATCAGCACGATTCCCAACCAAAATATTTCGAACGGTTTTTGAGTTTTTTAAATCGATTCAGAATTGCGGGCTGCAACGTAGACGAAAATTTTCATCTTTTTTGCGATGTATGAAGAAACGGCTTGGCCGATCGTGGCACAAAATTGACAAACAATAGTCCTCATCGAAATACATCGAATGGCTTTTAAATTTTTGAAATCGGTCCATCCATTACGGATAGTTAAAAATTGATAACAATTTTGGGAAGGCAGATCAAGCAATTCCGGAAATACAGAGATTATTTTTTAAAAAAATAATATTCAAAGTCAAAAATGTTTTCACCGTTTAGTTTTTGGTAGAGACTGGTTTTCCAATTGCTGGCGCGGATTCAAAACATTTCAAAATTTCCAAAAATTCAAACTTTCATTGTTTACAAACTTCCGTTTTGATAAAATTTTTGATAAAATTTAATTTTGAAAGAATCAATTTTTTCATGATTTAAAAAAATCAAAATTCTAATAATATACACATTTTCTTTTTTTTTTAACTGAAAATGATTCATATTTTATTAAAATTTTCGAAAATGTACAAAGTTTTTTTAAATTTCAAAAATTCAACAGCTCACAAATACTTTAAATGAATAATACAGTTTTACTTATTAGTTAACAATTCAGTTTCTAAATGTATTTAGTTTTTATAAACGTTTTTTTAAATAATTCTTAAAAATATTGGAAGGTTCTGTTTATACATGTTAAAGTGTTTTGTGCTTTAAGGTCGCAGCAGTATAAAAATATTAATAGCATTTTTAATAATCTATATGAATATATTCAAATTAATCATAAATTTTAATTGCTTTAAATCTTAATTACAGTACGGGACATTTATTTACAAATAAACGGTTCGACAGATTTTTATCAAGATCGCACAGTAAATACATAGCTTTTTGACAGAGCATTACTGCCAACTCATTGACTATTACCCTTTTTATTTTCCTATGTGAGTAAGTTTTACACCGACCCCTGAATTTTTCGTAGTTTATTATTGTGCACTATTATTGTTGCGGTGCTGTAGCTGCTGCAGCAGCTATACTGAGTCTAAAATACCGCCGTATAAGCACTTTTTCGAAAACTGTCCCCTTATTTTTGCGCTAAATGTTCCCGATTGTCACCCCAATCCCGGGGTGAGAGGGTTGAGATAGTTGCTTCCGAGGGTTGTTTGTTGTTTTGTTTTATTTCGAACGACTTTTCAGAGGATTTTAGTTATTTTAAAGTATTAATAAATGTCGGAAGCACGGAGGAAGGATTTTGAGAGAGTTATTTTAAGATTGTGTTTTGGTTGTAACGGAGACATGTTTTGGGTTCTTCTTATTACACAATATTGTCGTGTAAGTTATAGGATACAATTTGGAATTGTTGTGAAACAAAAAACAAACTTTATGCAAAAGACTTCTAAAACTTCATCAATAAATAAGTGACTAGTGGTGTATGGCATTGTGCCTTAAGGCAAATTGCTGGAACTTCCCGTACCGTAATGAAATATTCGATTAAATTTTAAACGTTTTCAAATATATTATTACAAATACTGTAACTTTCAGTATTCGTATTTTATAGATAAAATATAAGAGCTTATAAATTGCACGACTACGTTTATATATTTTTACAAAAAACAGTTACCAAACAAAACTTGTTCGAGCAGAGTTAGAATGAAGAATCTTCTCTCATATTTCTAAAAATAATATAAACTTTTTTTTTCAAGTATATAAGTGAAACTTAAAATTTTACGCAATCTTGTAACCATACAAACACACACGAAGACATACAAAAACATTTATTCCTTCTAAAGTATACCAGAATGTTCAGAAATTTTTCAAACGTAAAGATTTTTGAAATTGTTCTTTCAAAAAATTAGTAATACGATTTACGACAAGGTAGAACTCTACTGACAAGCAAGCTGCGACCGGACATACAAAATATTTTAATATCCAACAAATAGAAAAATGGAACTCTACTGACAAGCAAATTGATTCTATACTCAATATATATATATATATATATATATATATATATATATATATATAGATAACTCTATAATAATATAGAACTTGACTTACGAGCAAGCTACGGCATGACATAAAATGTTAATAAAATATTTAATAACTCTACTGACGAGCAAAATTACAAAATTCGTAAAAATCTATTTTCGACATTTTATATGTATATTTTAATAATCAAATATTTACTTAATTTTTAAGCAAAAAACCCTACTGACAAAGCAATTGAATCTAGATTTACAGGTAAAAACCGTTTTTTTATTGCAAACTAATGAACAACGTATTGCATGATATTATAATTATCCGGGAACAAAAAAGAACTCTACTGACGAACAAAAATAATTATTACTCTTTGCTAACGAGCAAAAGTAATTATTACTCTTACGAGCAAAAATAAAAATCCACCGAAAGAAAAAAAAGAGAACACTACTGACAAACAAAAATAATTATCTTAAATACCGGCAATGAAAATATGGATATACTATTTTGTGTATAATTTTTTTTCTCAAATCCAGTTTGCTGGTCAGTAGAGTCCCTTTTTTGTAACTATTTGCATTTTAAAAAAAAATAGTTTTCTTCTCAGGAAAGTCCTTTTTAGTATTCAATCTTCTTTCTTAAATTCAGTTTGCTCGTCAGTAGAGTCTATTTTTATAACAATTTTCATTTAAAAAAAATAGTAGAGTCTCTTTTGTATCTAATCTTTTTTCTTAAATTCGATTTGCTCGTCAGTATAGTTCCTTTTTTGGATATAGTCTCTCTTTTTTTTCAAATTCGTTTTGTTTGTCAGTATAGAGTTCCTATTTTGCATACACTATTTTTTCTCAAGTTTGGTTTGCTCGTCAGTAGAGTTTTTTTTGTAATTATTTTTATTTGAAAAAATTTAATTTGCTACTCAGTAGAGTCCCTTTTTGTATCGAATCTTTTTTCTTAAATTCGGTTTGCTCGTCAGTAGAGTCCTTTTTCTGTATCTTTTTTTTAAAACTTGGTTTGGTCGTCAGTCGAGTTCCTTTTTTGTATTTAATAATTTTTTTCAAGTTCGATTTTTTAGTCAGTCGAGTCCCTTTCTTGTAACTAGTTTCATTTTAAAAAAAAATTGGTTTGCTACTCAGTAGAGTTCATTTTTTGTATATAATTTCTTTTTCTTCCAAACTGGATTTGCTGGTCAGTAGAGTCCCTTTTTAGGATATAATCTCTCTTTTTTTCAAATCCGTTTTGTTTGTCAGTATAGTCCATTTTTCGCATATAATCTACCTTTTTCATTAAATTTGTTTTTATCGTCAATAGAGTCCTTATTTGGCATCTTACGTTTTTTTTCTTAAATTTGGTTTGCTCGTCAGTAGAATCCCTTTTTTGTATTCAATCTCATTTTTTATCCAATTCGGTTTGCTCGTCAGTAGAGTCCCTTTTTTGGATATAATCTCTTTTTTATCAATATTGGTTTGCTCGTCAAAAGAGTAAATTTTTTTTAAATTGACTTGGTTTGTCAGTAGAGTCTCTTTTTTTATAAATTTATGTTTGAGATCTATTTATCAATGTTTCACATGTAACTAAACCTTATCCTTAGGGATGACTATCGGCAAGTTGCTGGTCTACCATTTTATTTAATTTAATAAATATATAGATAACTTTGCAGAATAACAGTTTTACTAAAAAAAAACAGTTGAAAACGACTTTGCTGACAAACAACTGATATTATGGGACCGATTCTGCCGCATAACAGAACAATGCTATGGCAAGGCTATGTTATAAAAAACATTCCATAGTAATATTGACAAAGCCATGCGGTTGCCGTGCACTCAGGCGTATTTCTCAGGTTGTCAGATAAAAATTTAACATAGAAACCGCACAAGTGCCAAAAAACGATCATAGATAACATGAGGTTTCTGACTCGAGTTCATAACATACGAGTGACAGTTGCAGTTTATGTGTAAAACGCCTGAATGAACAGCAACCACATGGTCATTTTGACAGTATTCAGTATGATTCAGTAGCATAATTTACGGAAGTTAGAAGCAAAAAGTCTATATCGAGGCAAACGATGTAATCATTGATTGCTCTGTAACAAAAAGAAACTCTACTGACAAGCAAACGTCCAACAAGCAACTTGAGAGTCTTTTAAAGATTTCAATAAGTGCAAAAAACATTAGCATATTAAAACTAGAATTAAAAAACAATATAAACTTGCTAACGATATACAACAAAAACAATTTAAAAATAAAACTAGGAACTCTATACTTAACCGAGTTGTTTTTTACAATGTTGTTTTTATTGAATTTTTACTTTTTGAAGGACCAAATTTGTTATAAACACTTTAATTCGTATACTTATGTATTTATTTTCTGTTGATTACAAATTAAATTCGTATTTTATATAAAAGTTCAATATTGGTTTTGGTAACGTATTGGTTGATTTGATTTATTTGTATAATTATCGATTGATGATTTTTTGTTTTTCTATCAATATATATCGCACCCTTTGATATGGCGCGAACACGAGTATTCAATAAGTCTGAAGAAAGAACTCTACTAGTATACTTATACACTAAAAAATAGTCTTACATAAGTACTTACATAAATTATTTATTTAAAAATATATATTTAGTTCATCAATTACTCAATTTTTATTTTAGCTTGTCTAATGAGCTACGCTACAGAAACCGTCATGCAGATCTGCCACGGAAAACGGCGCTGCACTCTATCGGCAGACGCCGCCACTTTTGGCAACCCCTGTCGACCGCAATCTCGGATGTACTTGAAGGTTGTCTACACCTGCGGTAAGCAAAACAAATAATAAATAAAACAAATTAACAAAATTTCATTTTTTTTACAAATTGTTCTTTATTTAGTTCCGAGAAAAGTCCTCAAAGACCGCTACGACGGTCCTCCTGAAGAGGACGAACCTCCAATGAGCGAAACGTTGGACGAAGACGACGACTTCTACGACGAAGATCAGTTTTTCAGAGAATCTGCTGCGATACCACCAGCTCCTAATTTGTTGCCGGGAGCTGGAGGACAGAATGTAGCCAGTGGTGGTGCCCCTGGGCAAAGTGGTAATCAGCTGTCTGCTGATGGAGCAGCTGCTGGAGGCGGTTCTGGAGCTGTCGGAGGTGGCGGTTTGGTGGTTACAACTGGTAGACCGCCGCCTGGAGCAAGGAGGAAGAATATTGCACAAGGTAAGAGGTTTTTTATGTGTTTTTGTGGTATGTGAGAGGGCTTTGTGTAAAGCCTTGAGGAACGCCTAATATTATTTTTTAAGAACGTGGATACTTTTTGTTAGTTTTGGAGCCGTTTGTAGGTGCAGCAAGTTGTTGTAGAGTTTTGTGATGTTAAACAATATTTAGATTGTTTATTGCGCACAATTTTGCGGAATGTGCTTTTTCTATAGCATGTTTAGTTTTGAGGTTATGTGTGATATAACCTATAAGTGTGCTTAGTGTTCCACACCCAAAAGTTACTCATTCTCACCATCGTGAATATTTGTCAATTTTCAAAGAAGATTTTGGATATACCAGTTCTTGTAGAGTGTTGTGATGTTAGACAATTATTTAGATTGTTTTATTGTGCACAATTTTGCCGAATATAGTTTTTGGATTACACGCTTAATTTTGAAATTATATATGATATAACCTATAAGTGTGCTTAGTGCTCAACACCCAAAACTTACTCATTCTCACCATTGTGACTATTTGTTACTTTCCAAAGAAGATTTTGGGTATACCGAGTTCTTGTAGAGTGTTGTGATGTTAGACCATTATTTAGATTGTTTAATTTTGCAATGTGTGTTTGTGGTAAGTGAGAGTGCTTTGTGTTCGACCTTGAGGAACGCCTAATGTTATTCTTTAGTAGCTTTGACACGTTTTGTCAATTTTCGGAGCCGTTTGTATGCTTACCGAGTTATTGTAGAGTGTTGTGATGTTAGACAGTTATATAGATTGTTCAATTTTGCACACTTTTGCTTTATATATTATTTGTATAACACGTTTAGTTTTGAGGTTATGTATGATATAACCTATAAATGTGCTTAGTACTTCATACCATCGTGATTAGTTATCATTTTTCAATGCCGTTTTTGGCATACCCAGTTTTTGTAGAGTATTTTGATGTTAGACAATATTTTAGATTGTGCAATTTTGCACACTTTTGCTTTATGTATTTTTTGTGTAACACGTTTAGTTTTGAGGTTATGCTAAATATAACCTATAAATGTGCTTAGTGCTCCACACCTAAAGTTCATTCTCACCATCGTGAATATTTATCAGTTTCCAAAGATTTTGGGTATACCGTGTTCTTGTAGAGTGTTGTGATGTTAGACAATTATTTAGGTTATTTAAATTTGCACATTTTTGCTTTATATATTATTTGCGTAACACGTTTAGTTTTGTGGTTATGTTTGTTATAACCTATAAAAGTGCTTTACACTATTCTGATTATTAATCATTTTTCAATGCCGTTTTTTGAGTATACTGAGTTTTTGTGGAGTATTTTGATGTTAGACAATATTTTAGATTGTTAAATTTTGCATATTTTTGTCATATGTACTTTTTAAATTGCACGCTCAGTTTTGAAGTTATACATAATACAACCTATAAATGTACTTTGGTAAATGCCTAACTTTACTCATTTTCATCATAGATATTATTTATCAGTTTTCAATGTCTTTCAGTTTCTAAGTATACTGAGTGGTTGTAAAGTTTTATGATGTTAGACAATATTTTAGATTGTGCAATTTTGCACACTTGCTTTATGTATTATTTGTGTAACACGTTTAGTTTTGAGGTTATCCTAAATATAACCTATAAATGTGCTTAGTGCTCCACACCTAAAGTTACTCATTCTCACCATCGTGAATATTTATTACTTTTCAAAAGCCGTTTTTGAGTATTGAGAGTTGCTGTGGAGTATTATAATGTTAAACAAAGATTATAGTATACAAGATTATTTGTTAGTTTTCAAGTACGATTTTGAAATATACCGACTATCTATAGGGTTGTTACTGTAGAAAAGTATATTCACAATTTAATTTTGTGCAAATTAGTCAAATTTATCATACATTTCGCTCGAAGCGTTTAAGAGATAGAAGTTACTTGTACTATATATAGTACAGCGTCTAATTTGGGTCAAGAAATGTTTATATGGCAAAAATTGATGTGGGGTATCGAATGAAAGGTCTAAACGAGCACGTCTAGAATATTATAGACAATGGCTAAAAAAAAACATAAGGGTTCCGCACAAAATAGTTTTAGAATATTTAAGATTTTAGTTTCAATATTCTACTACGATTTAAAAGAATACAGGGTTTCTTCGTGAGAGTTACTCTTGGAAACATTATCCGTATTTTAATTTTATACAAATTACTCAAATATGTCATACATTTACCTCGAACCATTTAAAAGTTAGAAGAGATTGTAGTTCCCTGTACTATATATAGAACAGCGTTAAATTTGGGTCAAGAATTTTTTTGTATGGCAAAAATCGATGTGGGGTATCAAATAAAAGGTCTCGACGCGAACTTTTAGAATATCACAGTCAAATACTCAAAAAATCAATAGAGTTCCGTACAATACATTAATTATTTAAGATTTTAGTTCAATTTAATTCTACTATAATTTTAAAGAAAACCAAGTTGCTATATAAGAGTTATTATATAAATTTTATACAAATTTTCTAACTCTAAACTATTAAATTAACTTTGCTAATACAGTCGTGAGTCAAGTTGCTCGCGTACTATAAATAGTACTGCGTATAATTTGGGTCAACGATTTTTTATATGGCAAAAATCGATGTGGGGTATCAAATGAAAGGTTTCAACGAGCACTTTTAGAATATTATGGTTTAAGTTTCAAAAAACTACTTGGTTTTTGTACAATTTTTTTCTATAAATTCAAGAGTGAAGTTGCACGTACTATATATAGTACAGCGTGTAATTTGGGTCAAGAATTTTTTATATGGCCAAAATCGATGTGGGGTATCAAATGAAAGGTCTCGACGAGCACTATACGAAAATTACTGTCAAAAACACATGTATGTACTAAATATTGCCATAAACCCCCATAATGTCATCACATATAATAAATAAATACAGTACCAAAGTTATATATGTATTACACATAGTGTCATCTATCTATTACCCAAAGAGAGATATCAAACAATTCTTCCACTCCTTGCACAATGTCCATACTTTTTTTCTTCGTACATGACAAACTATAGTTGTTATCTGTGTGATGCCATCACACGGTTCAGAGGGCACAATTGACCGAAGAAACCGCCACACGATGAGCCGGGTTAACCGCCCGACCGCCCGGTGGTCGAACCCCAGGGGTAAGTTAACAGAATGCCATATAAGAGCTCATCTATGGAGGTTGGTGGTGGTGTCATAGTCGTAATGGAATGTTTTTGTGTAAGTGATGTCAGCTTGATACAGTGTTGATGGAAAGAGATGACTTAAGTCGGTTTAGATTTTAGTAATCTTGGTTGTACGGAACCCTGTTGCTTTTATGAGTTTTTGACTATGATATTCGTAAAGTGCTCGTCAAGACCTTTCATTTGATACCCCACATCACTTTTGCCATATAAAAAATTCTTGACCCAAATTACACGCTGTACTATATATAGTACAAGCAACTGCACACACAGAACAAGCAAATCGTTTGTGCATTTATTTCTTAAATCTCTTTAAGAAATCTTTTAACTACTTAAAGTTTAGTTGTAAAAGAATGAAATATTTGACAAATTACTTTAAATTAAATTGTTACAATAATTTTTACAGTAGCAGCCCTATAGATAGTCGGTATATTCAAATCGCCGTACCTAAAACTAAACAAAATAATATTATATACTTTAAAAACTATTTTGTACGAAACTCTATTGTTTTCTTGGATCTAAGACTATGATATTCTAAAAGTTCTCGTTTAGACCTTTCATTTGATAACCCCATCGATTTTTGTCATAGAAAACAATTCTTGACCCAAATTATACGCAGTACTATGTATAGTATGAGCGACTTGAACAACGACTGTATTAGCAAACGAGTTAGTTCAAAATATGTGAAATATTTGACAAATTTGTACAAATTTCTAGTATATCTTTAATATAGCAATTCGGTATCCTTTAAAATCGTAGTAGAAAATTGAAATAAAATCTTAAATAACCAAAAACTATTTTGTACCGAACCCTATTGCTTTCTTGAGTGTTTCGCTATGATATTCTCAAAGTGCTTGTCGAGACCTTTCATTTGATATCCCACATAGTTTTTTGCCATATAAAAAATTTCTTGACCCAATTTACACGCTGTACTATAAATAGTACGAGCAGCTACACTCTCACAACAAGCAAATCGTTTGTGCATTTATTTATTGAATCTCTTGTAACTTGTAAACGGTTTATTAAAATTTATGAAATATTCTACAAATTCGTACAAAATTGAATTAAGAATAATACTAGCTATAGTAATACTTCTATAGAAACCCGGCAAAGTTTAAAATCACTTTTAAAAATTAACAAAAAATAAAACATACCCTAAAACTGTCTTGTAGAGAACCCTCTTACCTGAAAGAGCATCTAACCATGATATTCTTAAAGTTTTCACCAAGACCTTTCATTTGATACCCCACATCAATTTTCACCATACAAAAAATCCTTGGCCCAATTTACACGCAGTACTATATATAGTACAAGTAACTTCAATCTCCAGTGCATTTAAGCACTTTTTTATTTAATCTCTCCTAACTTTCAAATGGTTCGAGTGAAATGTATGATATATTTAACAAATTGGTACAAAATTAAAACGCGAATAATATTTTCTCTAATACTATCCCTACAAAAACTCGGCATATTTATAAATTGTAATTGAAAACTAATATACAAACTTAAATATTGAAAAGCTGTTTTGTATAAAACCCTATTGTTT
>NW_020538040.1:4958163-4997410 GCF_003426905.1 Ctenocephalides felis
TTAGAACTTTAGCTAGAAATCCAAATTCGATATTCAAAAATATATAATTTGAAAAAAAAAAAATGAAATAATAAAAATCCTCAAAGCAATCGTTTCGTCATCACAAGCAATAAGTTTTTTGAACAATTCAAATCGGATGCTTAGTTTTCTCAAAAACTGCTATTTTTTTACATTTAGCTCCGTATCTCCAAAACGGCTAGACCTGCCTTTGTCAAAAACTAACCACCACTTCTCCCTATCGTTACGAATTGAATGTTCTTTGGATCATTCTCATCGGATGCTCTGTTCTCTTAAAAACTCGATTTCTATTTTCTGCACTCTTTGCTCCGTATCTCCGTAATGGCTGGACCTGCCTGTGCCATAAACTAAACAGCACATCTTCCTATCAATAGGGATCGAATGTTTTTTAAATAATTCAAATCGGTTGTTTCGTGCTCTTGACAACGTCGATGGAAGATTGTATCCTCGCACACACACACACAACCATTTTTTATATAGTATGCAAAAATGTTCAGAAACCTTTAAAACGTAAAGATCTGCAAACATTTTATTTTCGATTTTTTGACGATTATAATACTTGGGAAGTTGAAAATAAATATTTTGTCCGAGAAAATTATTAACAAATTAAATTTAAATTAAAAAAATAATAAATACAATTTTCAGTGAAAAAAATTATTTATAAAATGCATTTATGATAATAAATTTTATTTCTTTTTTATTTTACTTATTTAAATATTTAACAATTTTAAATTACAGCCCGGAAAGTTCGAGCAATTTTTTATTTAATAAGTCTATTACATCAAGTTGAGTAAAATTTTTTCCCAGCTCTCTTGTATCGTTTTCTCAAGAGAACTAAAACGAGAAACAAGTCTCGAATGATTTCAGTGTATAAAATAATGTTATTCTTGCTTCGTTTTTTTTTTATTTTGCCGCCGTTATCGCAGCAAGTTTCAGTAAGAGAAGCGTCAAAAGTAGTTCAAACAGCAAAAAGAAACTTCTGGTGAAATATATATATATATATATATATATATATAAATATTTGAAAATAAAAAATGGTAAAATGAATTCTACAATATAAAAATATTTTAAACGATTCAGAATGATTTGAAACGTCGAGAAAACATAAACAAGATCAGATTTTCTTAGCAAATAAAAATTTTCAGTAAGTTAATCAGAAAAAAATCGCTTCTACTAATTATTTTTTATCTTTTTCAGCTTGCTTAATGAGTTACGCTACAGAAACCGTCATGCAAATCTGCCACGGAAAACGGCGCTGCACTCTATCGGCGGACGCCGCAACTTTTGGCAACCCTTGTCGACCGCAATCTCGGATGTACTTAAAGGTTGTCTACACCTGCGGTAAGCAAAACAAATAATAAAAAATAAAAAAACAATAAGCCAAATTAATAAAAATCAATTTTTTTTTAAATTGTCTTTTATTTAGTTCCGAGAAAAGTCCTCAAAGACCGCTACGACGGTCCTCCTGAAGAGGACGAACCTCCAATGAGCGAAACGTTGGACGAAGACGACGACTTCTACGACGAAGATCAGTTTTTCAGAGAATCTGCTGCGATACCACCAGCTCCTAATTTGTTGCCAGGGGCTGGAGGACAAAATGTAGCTGGTGGTGGAGCCCCTGGGCAAAGTGGTAATCAGCTATCCGCTGATGGAGCAGCTCCTGGAGGCGGTTCTGGGGCCGTCGGAGGCGGCGGTTTGGTGGTTACTACTGGTAGACCGCCGCCTGGAGCAAGGAGGAAGAATATTGCACAAGGTAAGAGGTTTTTTGTGTGTTTGTGGTGTGTGAGAGGCCTTTGTGTGCAGCTTTGAGGAACGCCTAATGTTATTCCTTAAGAGGATTGTTAGTTTTTGTTAAATTTTGCTGCCGTTTGTAGGCGCAGCGAGTTGTTGTAGAGTTTTGTGAATAAATATTTTAGATTGTTTTATTGTGCACAATTTTGCCGAATATATTATTTGTGTAACACGCTTAGTTTTGAGATTATGTGCGATATAACCTATAAATGTGCTTGGAGCTTCACCGTTTTTGAGTATACTGAGTTATTGTAGAGTATAGTGATGTTAGGCATTTATTTATATTGTTTCATTGTGCACAATTTTGTCCAATACTCATTTTGAGTAGCACATTTAGTTTTGAGGTTATAATAATATAACCTATAAATGTACTTACACCAAACGCTTAAGTTTACTTATTCTCAAAAACGAGACTATTTATCATTTTTTATGCTGTTTTTAGGCATACAGAGTTATCGTAGTGTGTTATGATGTTAGACAATTATTTAGATTGTTTCATTGCGCACAATTTTGTCAAATATACTTTTTGAATTACACGCTTAGTTTTAAGGTTATGTATGATATAGCCTATAAATGTGCTTAGTGCTCCACACCATAATGATTATTCATCATTTTTCAATGCTGTTTTTGAGCATACCCAGTTCTTGTAGAGTATTTTGATGTTAGACAATATTTTAGATTGTTCAATTTTGCATATTTTTGTCATATGTACTTTTTAAATTGCACGCCCACTTTTGAAGTTATACATAATACAACCTATAAATGCACTTTGGTAAATGCCTAAGTTTACTCATTTTTATCATAGATATTATTTATCAGTTTTCAATGTCGTTTCTAAGTATACTGAGTGGTTGTAAAGTATTATGATGTTAGACAATTTTTTAGATTGTGCAATTTTGCACACTTGCTTTATGTATTATTTGTGTAACACGTTTAGTTTTGAGGTTATGCTAAATATAACCTATAAATATGCTTAGTGCTCCACACCTAAAGTTACTCATTCTCACCATCGTGAATATTTATTAGTTTTCAAAAGCCGTTTTTGAAAATTTAGAGTTGCTGTGGAGTATTATAATGTTAAACAAAACATAAGATTATAGTATATAAAATTATGTGCTAGTTTTCAAGTACGATTTTGAAATATACCGACTATCTATAAGATTGTTACTGTAGAAAAATATATTCACAATTTAATTTTGTGCAAATTAGTCAAATATATCATGTATTTCGCTCGAACCGTTTAAAAGTTAGAAGAGATAGAAGTTACTTGTACTATATATAGTACAGCGTCTAATTTGGGTCAAGAATTTTTTATATGGAAAAAATCGATGTGGGGTATCAAATGAAAGGTCTCGACGAGCTCTTTAAGAATATCATAGTCAAAAGCGCAAAAAAGCAATAGGGTTCCATATCAAATAGTTTTTGATTAATTAAGATTTTAGTTTCAATATTCTACTACGATTTTAAAGAATACAGAATTTGTTTATGGGAGTTACTCTTGGAAATATTATTCATAATTTAATTTAGTAGAAATTTGTCAAATATTTTTTTGGTTTTGGACAAACCGTTTAGAAGCTACAAGAGATTTAACAAATAAATGCACGAACGATTTGCCTGTAAATTATAGAGTGAACTTACCGGTATTATATATAGTACACAGCGTGTAATTTGGGTTTTTTTGTATGGTAAAAAGTGATGTGGGGTATCAAATCAAAGGTCTCGACAAGCACTTTTAGAATATTATACTTAAATTCTCACGAAAGCAATAGGGTTCCGTACAACTAAATTATTGTTTTTGAAAACGTTTTTAAAGTACTCCTAATTGTTGTACAACATCATTACGTTCAGCAATATTACATGAAATTGAATTGTGTACAAATTCATAAAATATTTCATTAATTTTCGACAAACCTTTGAAAATTTGCAACAAATTTAGTTCATAAATGCACTCAAATCGTTTTCAATATTCAAACTCAATTTAAAACATACAAAGTTGATGTAAGGCTTCATAATGTTAACAAACAATGTTGATTGATTGATTTTGTACAATTGTCACGAATATTGTATATATATTAAATGAACGGTTCACAAGGTACATAAGATAATACAGACGTATTGATAATGCGAGATGATTGTACTATATATAGTACAGCGTGTAGTTTGGGTCAAGAATTTGTTGTATGGCAAAAATCGATGTGGGGTATCAAATGAAAGGTTTCGACGAGCTTTATACAGTATCACAGTCAAAAATCCGTACAAGTATTTGTACTAAATATCTCTATAAACTTCCATAATTTCATGAAATATAAAGTAAATATAGTGCCAAATGCAGTAAAGTTATAAATGTATCACACATAGTGTCATCTGTCTATTACCCAAAGAGAGATATCAAACAATTCTTCCACTCCTTGCACAATGTCCATACTTTTTTTCTTCGTACATGACAAACTATAGTTGTTATCTGTGTGATGCCATCACACGGTTCAGAGGGCACAATTGACCGAAGAAACCGCCACACGATGAGCAGGGTTAACCGCCCGACCGCCCGGTGGTCGAACCCCAGGGGTAGTTAACAGAATGCCATATAAGAGCTCATCTATGGAGGGTATTGTGTCATACTTGTAATTGAATGTTTTTGTGTAAGTGATGTCAGCTTGATGGTAATAGAACTCTTAAGTCGGTTTAGATTTTAGTAATTTTGGTTTTACGGAATCCTGAATTTTTTTTGAGTTTGTGATTATGATATTCTGATAATACTCATCGAGACCTTTCATTTGATACCCCACATCAATTTTGGCCATATAAAAAATTCTTGACTCAAATTATACGCAGTACTATATATAGTACAAGCAACTTCTCTCTTAGAACAAGCAAATCGTTTGTGCATTTATTTATTGAATCTCTTGTAACTTTTAAACGGTTTTTCTAAAATGTATGAAATATTTGACAAATTTGCACGACATTAAATTATGAATAAGACTTTCTACAGTAACACTCCTTAAAACGACTGGGTATACTTTAAAATCGTATTAGAAAACTAATTTATAATTAAACTGTTTTGTACATAACCCTATTGCTATATTGAATTTTTTACTGCAAAATTTCAAAACTGCTCATTGAGACCTTTCATTTGATATCCCACATCGTTTTTTGCCATACAAAAAATTCTTGACCCAAATTACACGCTGTACTATATATAGTACAAGTAACTTCACTCTCAAAACAAGCAAATCGTTTGTGCATTTATTTACCGAATCTCTTGTAACTTCTAAACGGTTTGCCCAAATTGAATGAAATTTTCGGCAAATTTATAGACAAACATACAATCTTTAATTGCTCCTAACATTGTAAGGCCCTACATCAACCTGATACCTAAAAATCATTACAAACACGCACCGAGAAAATAGTAATAGCTCTGTGTTAGATACACTTGTAGCTTAATAACTTCTTTTCTATAAGTTCATCATAATTATTCAAAGAATTATACAAAATTAAATCATTATTCAAATCCAAATTCATATACATATTAATAAAACTCCGTCCGTTCGGTTTTTATTTTTTTTAATTTTTTAATTATTTACTGACTCAATTTTTATTTATTATGAGTCAATTATTATTTATACACTACATCTAGTTTTTACAAAATATTATCAAACCAACATATTTTATGGAAATGTGATCCCTACCCCACAAATGTTTATTATAGGACGAATATTATTTTCTATTTTTCTATTTTTCCCATAAAAGTGTTTTCGCATAGTAAGCAAACGTGTATTTATTTTGCGTAATAACGATATTCTACGCAAATAACATTTCGCATTTCAGCAAATCTATCGATGGATAGTTTATTTATGTCGGTATCGATATCGATATCGATGTCGATGTTTGTATCGTTTCCTATTTAAATTACGAGAATGTAATATCAAACGAAATTCAGGGAATATTAGGGATGGTTTAGATTGAGGGTTGAAGTAAAGATATGGTGATACTTTTCGTGTGTTTTGTCTCTTTTTGTCGCGTGTCTTATGTGTATTTTTGTCTCTGTCTAACGTTTTAGCAAGAAACTCTTTTAATAATTTTAAATTATTTTTATTTTATTAGCTCTATTTTTTTCATTTTTATAGCTTATTGGAGGATTTTTTACTAATAAATATTTTTTAAAATATTTTACTATTTTTAATACTTTAGTCCAAGTTTAGTTTGCTCGTCAGTAGAGTTCTTTTTCAAATATATTTCTTTTAAATTTTTACAAATGTTTTTCTCAAGTTTTGTTTGCTCGTCAGTAGAGTTCTTTTTTAAATAACTTTTTCTTAACATTTATGCTAATGTTTTTTCTGAAGTTCAATTTTTTAGTCTAAAATTCATTTGTTTGTCAGTAGAGTCCCATTTTTCAACTACTAAATCGAAATTACATTTTGATCGTCAGTAGCAGTATTAGTATATTGTCTAGGGTCAGTAGAGTCCCTTTTTTATCTTCTAGATCAAAATAAAGGTTTGCTCGTCAGTAGAGTCCCTTTTTCATCTTCTAGATCGAAATTGTTTAATTTCCAAACTATTTCTTTTATTTTTGCATATTGAAAATAATTAGGTTATTTCTTTTAATTTTAGACAAATAAATTTTAGAAATGTATTTTGGGTAAAAAATTCAAAAATTTACCCAGACTAAGCACAGTCTAAGCGACAATCTAGTACAAATGATTTTGCAAGTGCGTTCAGACTGCTTTGGTACTGGAGCACTTTTTCAGTTAATTATGGAAATAAAATTTTGTGTTCAAAATTAAAAAAATTATCCGGACTAAGCACAATATGTTATCCATACTGTCGAAAATGTCGAAGACATTTGTTTGAACTATATAGATAAACTTCAAAATAAAAAGTCTTGGTACGGAACCCAAAAAACTTGGCACAAAATGTGTGCACATTATTAAAATCTCTATAAAATATCTAAAAATTTAATGTGCTTATGTCCAATGAACATTTTTGACTCTCAAATGGCATTTTTTTAACTTATTTTTATTGAGAGTCCATAACCACTGGACCTGCCTTTCCAAAAATTTTAACAGTTCTTTATTTAGTCAATATAAATAAAATGGTTTATGAATTATTCAAATCGGACACTCCGTTCTCTCAAAAACTTTAATACCATTTTTGGCACTTTTTGCCTAGTATCTCCGAAACAACTAGACTTGCCTTTGCCAAAAACTAATCAGCACGTTTCCTTATCAATACGAATCGAATGCTTTCTGAATTATTCAAATCGGTTGATCCGTGTTCCCGAAATCGTCAACGAAAATTTGTATCCGCACACACACACGTACACAAACTTACATACACACACACATATCTTCATTTTTCTAAGGTATGCCAAAAGGTTCAAAAACCTTAGAAACATAAAAATATATAATTTTTTTTATTTTCAATTTTTTTGCGATTACTATAACTTACCCTACGGGAAGTTAATAAAAAATACTAGAACATGTTTTAATATCTAGACATTTTTATCAAATACAAAAAATCTAAATATTTTACCTTGTTTCTGAGACAATAAATATTTTGTGAAAATTTGCACCTCATATATATATGATTTAACAAACGCATTTTTAAGGAGCTCTTCAGGTTGCTCTAGTTACACTAGATGTTAATTAAAATTTGACTAAATTATACTTTGATTAATATAGAATTCACTACCATAGAAGGTAAAATTGGGAGATAAGTCCTCATCGAGATGCATCGAATGGCTTTTACATTTTTAAAATCGGTCTAGCCGTTTTTGAGAAAACGTCGATTTACTGTAAAAAATCTGTTCACACAGACACACACATACTTTTTCCAAATTTGGTCTCATTTGATTCAGAATGTCTTGAAACGTCCAGGAGCAAACATAAAATTAGCGAATCCGATTTTTTTATGAAAACAAATTTCTTTTATCAAGTTTCAAAAGTATTTAACGACTTTAACAAATTCCAGGGACCTGAACGAGGAAGACAGGTCACAGACTTGTTCATGTGTAAAGTTTCGAAAGTGTTCGATGTGTCTATTCATTCATGAGCGGACAAAGATGAACTCTTGTAAAATGCTTCGGCGCGTAATTTCCAATAGGAGGGTGCATCCGCGTTATAACGAAACGAAACGATACGAAACGAAGCGTTCAAATGGAAATAATCGAATGAAACACATATCCATCCATTCATTCATTATCAATTCGCGCCTTGAAACAAACAATATACGATAGATAGTCACAGAAGAAAGGATTATCTAGTGCATAATAAACTAGTCGGTATTGATATTTTGCCTTGAGGCAAGTTACATGAACTTCCCCACATGTGTAAATAATCAACTTAATCAATAAAACTGAACTAGTGGTGTATGCCATCGTGCCTTGAGGCAAATTGCTGGAACTTTCCGTACCGTAATGAAATATTCGAGAAATTTTAAACGTTTTCAAATATATTATTACAACAAATACTGTAACTTTCATTAATTGCCATCTTGTTATATCTGAGTAAGGAAATCAAATGTAAATCCTAAATCAATTCATCTCCAAAATATTAACAATCGTCATTTCATTTCAAATTCAATTTCAAAAAAAAAATTCATTGCCTAATTGCACAAAATTGAAAAAGTGCTCCCGTATAGTCACAGTCTAAACGCATTTGCAAATAATTCTGTGCGACATTTTCACTTATGCTGTGCTTAGCTTGGCGGCATTTTCACATTTTTCAATAGTTTTCACAAAATTGGAAAAGTGCTTCAATGTACATAAACAGTCTAAACGCACTTGGGTAACGCATTTGTACCAGAGTGGCGCTTAGACTGTGCTTAATTCGGGAAATTTTTTCCAAAATTCTAATTTATATAATTCACATAAAATTTGGAAAAGTGCTCCCGTACAGAAACAGTCTAAACGCACTTGGGCAAACATTTGTACCAGAGTGGCGCTTAGACTATGTTTAGTCTGGGTAATTTTTTGAATTTTTACCCAAAATTACATTTCTTTAATTTATTATCTAGAATTAAATTAAATACCCGAATCATTTTTGATGTCACAAAAAGGGATTGTTAAATGTATAATAAAACTAATTAAAAGTGGCATTTAGCCTTAAGTCAAGTTGCACTTCCCGAAATGTGTAATAATTGTCTCAATCAACCGAAAATGAAATTTAGATATTTATATAAAATTTTCAACTGTTTAATCACTTTCCATAGAGTATGTTATAGTAATCGTCCAAAAATTCAAAAAGAGATTATTTCGATATCTGCACGTTTCAGAGGTTTCTGAACATTTTGGCATACCTTACAAAAAATGGATGGGTGTGTATGTATATATGAATACATGTTTTTGTCCACGATTTTAACCGATATAAATAATTTATAACTTTTTATTGATTTCTATTGACGGTTTGATTAGTTTTTGACAAAGGCAGGTCCAGACGTTACGGATACGGAGCAAAGAGTGCAAAAAATACTTGTGAAAAAAATGATTGTGAGAAGAGGTAATTAGTTTTTAGCAGAGGCAGGCCCAGTCATTTCGAAGATACAGAGCTAAATTTGCAAAAAATGGCTGTTTTTTTAGAGAACTAAGCAATCGATTTGAATGATTCAAAAAACTTCTTGCTTGTTTTGACGAAACGTTTGCATTTGGGGAAATATTTTTTTTGTTTATGTTTTTTTCTTAATTTCCAAAAAAATTTCATTAAGGTACGGGAAGTTCCAGCAATTTGTCTTCAGGCACGATGCCATACAGCACTAATTCAATTTTTATTTTGTTCAATGTAAAAATTCGTCCAGACTAAATTTAAAAAGTTCAGTTTAGTTTTGATTTCATATAGCACGATTTTTGTATAAAACGGTTTGCGCATAACACAACACGGTTTTCGTATAACGCGGCACGCACTCGCGTTCTAAATCTCCTAATATTCACCGACAATTATAAATTAGTAAAAAAAAACAATTTAGATCATTACAATACTAACTAAGAGAATTCTTATTTCTTTTTGAATTTTTATTATTACAAAATATTTTTTTTGTGAAAAATGTAAAAATTCGCCCAAACTAAGCACAGTGTAAGTGGCAACCTCAAGCAACAGCATTCGCAAGTGCGTTTAGAATGCAATCGTATCGGAGCACTTTTTCAGTTTTTATTATTACAATTTTTTTGTGAAAAATGTAAAAATTCGACCAGGCTAAGCACTGTCTAAGTGACAACCTTGAGCAACAGCATTTGGCAAGTGCGTTTAGAATCGTACTACAGCACTTTTTCCATTTTTATTATCACAAAATTTTTTTTTTGTGAAAAATATAAAAAATCACCCAGACTAAGCACAGTCTAAGTGACAACCTTCAGTAAAAGTATTCGCAAGTGCGTTTAGAATGTTATCATACTGCAACACTTTTTCAATTTTTGGACAAAACAGAACTTTGGCTAAAAAAAATTGCTTGAAAATTTAAATAGTTCAGTTTAGTTTAGTTTTCGTATACCACGGAATACGAAAATTAAAATTAATTTTAAAAAAATACGTGGCATGCTTTGCTGTGGATAAGCTGTTCATATATTTCTGTTAGCTGCTCCTTTCTCTTATGCACCACATTTGCAATCAGTTTTTGTACTAAACATTTTATACTGGAAATATTTTTATGGCGAAACGTTTGTTGGGTCACCTACTGTATATATATATATATATATATATATATATATATATATATATATATACATATTGTTGTGTACCGAACCGAACAAGAGTAGAAGATAGTTTAAAATAAATCCGCTTCGTATTCCTCTCGGGAACTCGTTAAAAACTTATAAGGCGAATTACATCTTTTGTGATAAGATTCTATTTTTGCTTCTTAAAGTCAAAACTTTACAACTGGCAGAGAAGTACTGTTGATTCTACTATTCTATTCTACTTTTCCACTACTCCTGATTTCACTGATGATGCCCCTCCTTTCGAATCGAAACAACTACAAAGTGAAAAGAAATAGGGAAAAAAACTTGGGAAGAAATAAATTAAAACACTTTAGTACTGGGATAGGAAAAACAAGGATTGAAAGTTTTTGTAGTGATCTAAATTGGTTTTTCTACACAAATTCATAACTGGGTATGAATATTATAAAGACTTGTAACGCGGTGTCGCGTTATAAGGAAACCGTGTTATACAAAACTATATTAGACAACATTGTAGATTGTTTAATTTGAAACAAATTTGCCGAATATTGTATTCAGTTAGGACGAACCGTTCAAAAGTTACAAGAGTTGCAAGATTAAAACGTGCGGAATGTAAACTGCGTTCTATATATAGAACAGCGGGTCAAATACGAGTTAAAAAGTTTTACTTCAAATATAGGCATGTGGAATATCAAATGAAAGGTCTCGATGAGCACTATCCAAATATCATTGTAACACACTCCACAAACCATTTATTTATTGTCTATGAATATTATAAAGACTAGTAACGCGGTGTCGTGTTATAGGAAAAGCTTGTTATACAAAACTATGTTAGACAACATTGTAGATTGTTTAATTTTAAACAAATTTGCCGAATATTGTATTTAGTTAGGACAAACCGTTCAAAAGTTACAAGAGTTACAAATAAAACGTGCAGAATATAAACTGCGTTCTATATATAGTACAGCGGGTTAAATACGAGTTAAAAAGTTTCACTTCAAATATAGACATGTGGGGTATCAAATGAAAGGTCTCGACGAGCACTATCCAAATATCATTGTAACACACTCAACAAACCATTTATTTATTGTCTATGAATATTATAAAGACTAGTAACGCGGTGTCGTGTTATAGGAAAACCGTGGTGTACAAAACTATGTTAGACAACATTGTAGATTGTTTAATTTTAAACAAATTTGCCGAATATTGTATTCAGTTAGGACAAACCGTTCAAAAGATACAAGAGTTACAAGATGTGCAAGAATATAAACTGCGTACTATATATAGTACAGCGGGTCAAATACGAGTTAAAAAGTTTCACTTCAAATATAGGCATGTGGGGTATCGAATGAAAGGTCTCGACGAGCACTATCCAAATATCATTGTAACACACTCAACAAACCATTTATTAATTGTCTATGAATAATATGAAGACTAGTAACGCGATGCCGTGTTATAGGAAAACCGTGTTACACAAAACTATATTAGACAACATTGTAGATTGTTTAATTTTAAACAAATTTGCCGAATATTGTATTCAGTTAGGACAAACCGTTCAAAAGATACAAGAGTTACAAGACGTGCAAGAATATAAATTGCGTACTATATACGAGGTCTGTTCAAAAAGTACCCGGAATTTTCGTTTTTTCAAAAAAATATTTATTTATTCGTCTACATTAATGTGGTCCCCTTCAAAGTAGTCCCCCCCAGATATAATACACCCTTGATATTCACTTTTTGATATGTCCTTGAGCACTCTCAGCGATTCGGCCTTTATTTCTTCAATCGAGGAAAACCGCCGTCCTTTCATGGGTCTCTTCAACTTTGGGAATAGGAAAAAGTCACACGGAGCCATTTCTGGTGAATTTTTGCACTTTGCAACACTTTATTTCATTTTTTACGCAAAATTTAATACAAATTCTTTGACTTTTCAATTCTTCCATTGTAAAAATCGCCGAGCTCAGAAAAACACGTCGAACCTTAGCGACTACCACAGACAAAGTAAACAGTGAATATAGCTGAAAATTTCATCATACTTTAGGGGCATGTATACCAACACAATAAAAAAAAATTTTTGACAATCAGACACTCCAGACCCGCTAAATTTAATTATTAGTAATTCCGGGTACTTTTTGAACACACCTCGTATAGTACAGCGGGTCAAATACGAGTTAAAAAGTTTCACTTCAAATATAGGCATGTGGGGTATCAAATGAAAGGTCTCGACGAGTACTATCCAAATATCATTTTGACACACTCAACAAACCATTTATTTATTGTCTACGAATATTATAAAGACTTGCAACGCGGTGCCGTGTTATAGAAAAACGGTGTTATACAAAACGATGTTAGACAACATTGTAGATTATTTAATTTCAAACAAATTTTCCGAATATTGTATTTAGTTAAGATAAACCGTTCAAAACTTACAAGAGTTACAAGATAAAAACGTGCAGAATATAAACTGCGTTCTATAGTACAGCGGGTCAAATACGATTTGAAAAGTTTCACTTCAAATATAGGCATGTGGGGTATCAAATAAAAGGTCTCGACGAGCACTATCCAAATATCATTGTAACACAATCGATAAACCATTTATTGATTGTCTATGAATATTATGAAGACTTGTAACGTGGTGCCGTGTTATAGGAAAACCGTGTTATACAAAACGATGTTAGACAGCATTGTAGTTTGTTCAATTTTAATTAAATTTGCCGAATATTGTATTGAGTTAGGACAAACCGTTCAAAAGTTACAAGAGTTACAAGACGTGCAAGAATATAAATTGTGTACTATATACAGTATAGCGGATCAAAAGCGAGTTAAAAAGTTTTACTTCAAAAATAGGCATGTGGGGTATCAAATGAAAGGTCTCGACGAGCACTATCTAAATATCATTGTAATATACTCAACAAACCATTTATTTATTGTCTATGAATATTATAAAGACTTGTAACGCGATGCCGTGTTATAGGAAAACCGTGTTATACAAAACTATATTAGACAATATTGTAGATTGTTTAATTTAAATAAATTTGCCGAATATTGTATTTAGTTAGGACGAACCGTTCAAAAGTTACAAGAGTTACAAGATACAAACGTGCAGGATATAAACTGCGTACTATATATAGTACAGCGGGTCAAATATGAGATAAAAAGTTTTACTTCAAATTTAGGCATGTGGGGTATCAAATGAAAGGTCTCGACGAGCACTATCCAAATATATTTGTAACATTCACAACAAACCATTTATTTATTGTCTATGAATAATATGAAGACTTGTAACGCGGTGCCGTGTTATAGGAAAACCGTGTTATACAAAACGATGTTAGACAACATTGTAGATTGTTTAATTTTAAACAAATTTGCCAAATATTGTATGCAGTTAGGACAAACCGTTCAAAAGATACAAGCGTTACAAGGTGTGCAAGAATATAAACTGCGTTCTATATATAGTACGGCGCGTCAAATACGAGTTAAAAAGTTTCACTTCAAATATAGGCATGTGGGGTATCAAATGAAAGGTCTCGATGAGCACTACTTAAATATCATTGTAACACACTCAACAAACCATTTATTTATTGTCTATGATTGTTATGAAGACTTGTAACGCGGTGCCGTGTTATAAGGAAACCGTAGTGTACAAAACTATGTTAGACAACATTGTAGATTGTTTAATTTTAAACAAATTTGCCGAATATTGTATTTAGTTAGGACAAACCGTTCAAAAGTTATAAGAGTTACAAGATAAAAACGTGCAGAATATAAACTGCGTACTATATATAGTACAGCGGGTCAAATACGAGTTAAAAAGTTTTACTTCAAATATAGGCATGTGGGATATCAAATGAAAGGTCTCGACGAGCACTATCCAAATATCATTGTAACACCAATAGGATATCACTTTTATTTAGTAAGCAACATCCTTTTTTGTTATGTAAAGTATACCAAGTTGCGTTAGAGTGAAATTTTACTAGAACATATTGTAGATAATTCAATTTTGCACAATATTGCCGAATATTTCGTTCAATTTGGTCAAACGGTTCAAAAGTTACAAGATATATTGTAAAAGGTAAACCAACGGGTTGCAGAACTCGTGCTCCAGTATGAATTCAGAAGTTTTACTTTAAATATAGGCATGTGGGGTATCAAATGAAAGGTCTCGACGAGCACTATTAAAATACCATTGTGTCAACAACATGATACCACATTTATTTATCAAGCAATGTCCCTTTTTGTCATTTACCAATACCAAGTTGCTGTAGAGTTTAGAAGTAATAGAAAAATATTTTGAAATAATAAAAATTGATAACCACTTACTTTTTCCCCTCCTGCATGTTTGTACAGCTTTGAGACAATTGCATGCCAAGCATGACGGTGATTTTGTGCCAAAAAACAAGAAATCGTATGCAAAAAAGGCGACAGGAGCTGTTGTCAGATGGCCTGAGGATTGTCCTATGCGTGTAGTCGAAACGTCGTCTAGGCATCATTTGGTAAAAGATCGGAATTTTGCTACAGAATGGATGCAGACTTATGCCTTCATAAATCGTAAGTGAGATAAAAGATACTTTTTTACTATGGTGGAGGTTTTGGCAACGGTTTGGTTTATACTCTAGTATTGGTGACCCCAACCTTTTCTAGATTTTGCTTAAAAATTTCAACAGACATCTACTTGTAGTTTCAGTAAGTAGCAACAATTTTGTGTTCATTTTCCAGAAAACCAAGAACGCTTCTACCTCTACCTTACATTGGCGGTCACTGGTGGTGTGTTACTGTGCTTAGCAGTGTTCATAACACGTCTTTTAGTGTCCAGGAGACGCAAAAGATTATCCAATTTGGACGGAGGTGGTAAATCACCATCATCTACCATCGATCACACTTTACCGACTGGTTTTGCTGATGATGGAAGTGATGACATCGATTTGACGACTTTGAATCATCATGGAAACGATCAAGGTAATTAGGATAACAAAGGTAGGTTCAGCATTTTTAGAATTCGGTTAGGTCTAATTTTTTTTTGCTTCCAGTTCTAGGTGCAACAATCACCTCAGATTCGATAGTCGTCCCATCTAACGATTGCACCAAACCGATGATGTACCACCAACCGAGTGGTCCCCAGATGACAACCATTATGGCTTACGGAGACACAAACCAGCATTTACCACAAGGAGCTGCAACTATAGCATACACACAAATTCCTGGAGTGGCTTATGGGCCACCTGGCAGCCTTGCAGTGGTACATGGTGGTACTTTGAGACGTGGTCAAAACATGGTAAGTGGTAAATGTCCAATTAACACTAACATCCTCCTTGGGTAAATTTACGTGCTACAATTGGTAGCGCCATCTATGATATTCCTTGAGAACTAAACTTTTGGAGCCGTGTTCACCACCTATTTATGCTTGTTAATCTATGTGTACTACTACTAACATCTTCAGTTTCTTTCTAACACTCATATCATCTCTCTCTCCACCAGTCTATGATGCCATCTGTAGTCCCGAATCTGCTCCACAACGCTCCACAAATGCACATGCTACCCTCAGACCTCACCATGATGTCTCCCGGCGACGTGTCGACCCTCCAAAGACAGCCCCCGGGTCAGCATTTCTATTTCTACTACGGCTGACATCCGGCCGCGGATATCTGCCAGAACTATCCTGCTGCGGCGGATATTTGTCAGCAGTATCCGCCACAGCAACAACAGATGGCGACAATGACAATGAGAAATATGCAGCAGCAGGCTGCTCCAAGTAGAGCGGAGGCGATGTGCGCAGGGGGGAGGACTTATTGTTTCTAGTACTATTTTGTCGCGGAGGCGACCAATGGGGGACAGGAGAGGGTTTCGGTATCACGTGACAGTGTGAGTTGGGAGAATGCGGTTGGTAATCGATACATATCGGATACAAGTGACGGGGTGCAGGACTTGGATGCAGGTGATGTGGTTGTTGGTGTGGAAGACGACTGTCCAGGGGTAATAAAGGATAGTAAAGCTAGTGTTAGTGGTTCTAATCGGTTTTTTGGTATACGTGTACTTCCTAGTGATGCTGGAACTGGCTTGAATAAACATTTGGTAAACAAAAGTGTTGGCCAAGACGTTTTGGTTACACCAGTTAATGACTATTATAAATTAGATGCTGAAACTACTTCTAATCCTGAAGTTTTGGATAAACCTTCAAATTCTGATACAACAATTGGTGACCTGCAGTTATAAGTTTGCACCAGAAGAATACCAAAGACTTCTTAACTTCCCCTAGGGTAGTTATAATAATGAGCCGAAAATCGAAAATGAAAATTTTTACATTTCTCGACGTTTTGAAGGTTTCTGAACATTTTACTGGCATACCTCAGAAAAAATGGGCCGAAAATCGAAATTGAAAATTTTTGTATTTCTCGACGTTTTGAAGGTTTCTGAAAATTTTACTGGCCTCAGAAACTAAGGATGTGTGTGCTGTGTGAGGATACAATTTTTTGTCCCTATTGCTAGGGAGATGTGCTGATTAGTTTTTGGCAAAGGCAGGTACAGCCGTTACGGAGATACGCGGCAAAGAGTGCAGAAAATACAAATCGAGTTTTTGAGAAAACGGAGTATCGGATTTGAATGATCTAAAAAACATTCGATTTGTAATGATTGGGAGAAGGGGTGATTAGTTTTTGGCAAAGACAGGTCCCGCCATTTCGAATATACAGAGCTAAATGTGCAAAAAATGGCAGTTTTTGAGTTAACTAAGCGTCCGATTTGAATGATCTAAAAAACTTTCTGCTTGTATTGATAAAACAATTGCTATTGATGATAAAAAAAATTATTTTAAGTCTTTTTTTTATTTTTCATAAAATATTTTTGTAATTTCGGAGTAAATATTCAAAAATTACCCAGGCTAAGCACAGTCTAAGCGCTACTCTGGTACAAATGCGTTACCCAAGTGCGTTCAGACTGTTTATGCACTGGAGCAATTTTTCAATTTAGTGAAAACTATTGAAAAATGCGAAAATGCCGCCAAGCTAAGCACGGTATAAGTGAAAATGTCGCACAGAATTATTTGCAAATGCGTTTAGACTGTGACTAAGAAGGAGCACTTTTTCAATTTAGTGTAACTTGGGCAACTATTTTTTTTGAAATTGAATTAAATTCAAATTTATTAATTCCAAATCCAAAACAATTGTGGTCATAAAAAGGACTTCAGGTTTACTTATCTGAGATTTTGATGAAACTTCACACTTTGCTGATAGTGTTGATAGTCAAACCAAACACCTTTAAAATATTATAGGCCTATGAGTAATGGTTTAATTATAAAAACTGATTTCATTAATTAAAATAATTTAAATTCCGTAAAATAGGCTGCACATTAAAGCTATATGTGCAGTGGTAGCTATATCTACAATTGATAGCACAGTGTTACATATACTCAACATACTTAGGTTGAGATGGTTTAGTGGTTAGAGCAACGGGTTTCAAAGTAAAAATCCATGCGGGGTATCAATTGAAAGGTGTCGACGAGTACTTTGAGTAAATCATACACAGAACCTTAATAAAGCCATATAGTTCCGTACACTATTGTTTGAAATTTTGTGTTAACTAATATCATGGGTAATTTAATTTTGTACGCGTTTAAAAATTTTGTCAAATACACAGATCGAATTTGAAAATTGTGCAAATTTACTCCATGAAAAATCTGGGAAAAATATTATTATGCTTTTACTACTAAGGATTTATCATTATAACTCGTATTACTTTTTTTACGGTGATGTTTTGCATTTTTATCGTCATTTTTGAGCATTGTAAGTCGCTTAGGGGGTTTTTATGATTTAGAAATATATAGATTGTTCAATTTTCTATAAATTTGCAGAATATTTCATGAATTTTGGACGAATCGTTTAAAAGTTACAAGAGATTCAATAAATATATTCACAAACACTTATTCGAAAGAGAAGTGGCACTATAAATAGTACAGCATGTGTTTTGGGTCAAGAATTTTTTTATATGGCCAAAAATTGATGTGGGGTATCAAATGAACGGTCTCGGGGAGCACTTTAAGAATATCATACCAAAAATCTTAACAAAGCCATAGGGTTCGGTACGCTATTGTTTGAAATTTGGTTTTAACTAATATCATGGGTAATTTAATTTTGTACACGTTTAAAAATTTTGTCAAACGCACAGATGGAGTTTGATTAAATTGATTTAACCCACAAAAGTTCTGAGAAAAATATTTTTCACCTAAGGATTTATTATTAAAACTCTTATTACTTTTATTCTACGGTGATGTTTTGTATCTTTATCATCATTTTTGAGTAGAAGGAGTTGCTCTAGGGTATGTTGATGTTACAAAAAGATTTAGATTGTTTAATTTCCTATAAATTTGCGAAATATTTCATGCATTTCGGACGAACCGTTTAAAAAGTTACAAGAGATTTAATAAACAAATGCATTTGCTTGTAAATTCCAGCAGTGTATGAATAGTACAGCGGGCCTAGTTAGGGCCAAAAATATTTCCATATAGTTAAAATCGATGTGGGGTATCAAATGAAAGGTCTTGACGAGAACTTTTAGACAATCATAGTCAATGACTCAAGAAAGCAATAGAGTTCCGTACAAAACACTTTTTGTGTATGTAATATCATTTGTTGGTTTTTAAGTAGGATTTCAAAGTATACTCGGTTTGCTCTACAAAATTTCTGTAAAAAAATAGTATTCGCAATTTAATTTTGTGTAAATTTGTCGAATATTTCGTAAAGTTTAGACCAACCGTTTCAAAATTACAAGAGATTCAACAAATAAATTCACTAGTAAATTCTAGAATGAAGTTTCTTGTACTATAAATAGTACTGCGTGTAATTTGGGCCAAGAATTTTTTTTATATGGCCAAAAATGATGTGGGGTATCAAATGAAAGGTCTCGATGAGCACTATAAGAAAATCACATTCAAAACCTTTTGAAATTAATAGGGTTCCGTATAATTAAACTTGTAAATTGTAACACAATTTCAAAATATGTCCGTTGGTTTATTATGTTTATATTACAGATTTTTTTCACATGTACCTAATTTAATAATAAATATAATTATTCGACCTATATTTTTTATATTCAAATGCAAATTCAAATTTTTATATTGAAATGCAAGGTGCGGATAGGTTAGAGCAACACTCCTCACGATTCGATATTTCTATAAAGAAAACATATAAAGTATTATACATCGTTAGAAAGGTCTCAAAATTCTTAGTGTTTTTTTCCATATATCGCAACTTCGAATTCCTAACGGTGTGGCCTACAGGCGAGTTGCCGTCATAAAATTTCAGGAAATCGGAAAATCTCGAGAAAATTATATGAACACACTTAACCATTTATATACCATTTTATTCTGCATCTTTCGTACGAACAAAGTTTTTTCGTATCTTCTACGGTTTAGATAGTATAGAGCAATATGTGTACTTCTCACAGGCCTATAATATTTTACGAGGTGCATTTTTGATATCACTGTGCAAAGTCTTAGGATCCAAAAATAACTAGTATAATCCAAATTTATAACTAACTAAAAATGTGATTAATATTAAAAAAAGTGTGTGAATCGATAAACTGTTATCGATAAATAGTGGTGTGAAAAACGATAAAAACAATCGACATCGAATTTTGTATTGTATATATTATATTATAAGTTCAAAGTGTATTTAAAAAAAATATCAAAATATAATCCGCCCTTGTTAACCAAAAACTTTCAATTCAAGGCATTAAATATAATGATCCAGTGAAAGTATATATTCTAATAACTTATAATAATAATATTAATAACAACTATGCCAAATGTATGTACATTTTAATCGAACACATTTATAACGATACTGCACAATTTTTTATTTTAAATATATATAATATATAATGTACTTAATATTAAAATTTGCATTTATATGTTTGTTAATATGCAATATTTATTACAAGCCAAAGACTACGATTTGGTGAATTTTTGGAAACTTGGTGTAGAATTAGAATTAAGTTAGAAATGTTTTTTGTGACCTAAAATTTGAATTTGGTTTAAGAAATATTTAGTAATTTTATATTATGAATGTTTTTATTATATAAGGGCTGTCGAGCACAAAAATATGCAACTTTTTAAGAAAATTGGTTTCATGTTTCAGACTTGAGAAGAAATACCAATATCAGGAATTTTGGAAATTTAAGTTATATTTTTGAAATCTTGATTTTGAGCATAAAACGACTAGAATTTGGTTTGTATTAAAACCAAAAAGTTTTGCTAGTGGTTCTAGAAACAAAGAGAAACTGTACAAAATTATCTTACAATTAGAACAAAGAAGTTTTGATCAAAGTTTGAACCAGATTTTTAACTTACCGTAAGGTAAGTTATTATAATCGTCCAAGAATCGGAATTGTAAATTTTGCACATTATCACGTTTCAGGGATTTCTGAACTTTCTGGTTTTGAACAGAAAAACTGTATATATGTGTATGTTTTTTTTCGTCCACGTTTTCGAGCGCACCGAATGGTTGAAATAAATACATTCGATTCCTATTGATAGTGAGATCTGCTGATTAGTTTTTGGCAAAGACAGGTTCAGAAGTTTTGGAGATACACGTGCAAAATTTATTTAGTTTTACCAAAACAACTATAATAACAAGCAACAATCGGATCAAATATGATTTTTAACAAAAAGGACTCTACTGACGAGCAAAATATATATTTGAATAGAAAGAGAGAAAAGGACTCTACTGACGAGCAATCTTTATATTTGGTTTTTAACAAAAAACTATTTATAAAGTGTACAACTTTGCTGCCGCCGATATTTCAATACAATTTGCATGGTAACAGCGGCAAACGCAAAGTTGTACACTAAATATACATTTTAGAGCATTTAGAGTTGCTGTAGCACTTTGTGATGTTTGGCAATATTGTAGATTATTTAATTTTCTATAAATTTGCCGAATACAATATTCATATTAAACAAACGGTTTAGAAATTACAAGCAAAAAAGCAAAAATATATGCACCAAATATACTAAATTCCAAACCAGTAACACTATGAAAGAAATATTTGACAAAGTCAACGTTTGTATAGAAACTAGTATACTGTTGTAAACCGTTAAAAGAAGTTTTTTAAAGCGCACTATATGCATAAATAAATGTACCACTTTGCCTCCGCCGTTTTTGTAATATAAAGTGTTTATAATAATGGCGGAAGCAAAGTTGTGAGTTAAATATGCGTTTTAGAGCATACCGAGTTACTCTAGGGCAAATTGATGTTCAACAATATCGTAGATAATTTAATTTTCTATAAATTTGTCGAATGCATTATTCATATTAAAGAAACGGTTTAGAAGTTGTATGGAAACTAGTATACTGTTGTAAACCTTTAAAAAACTATTTTAAAGTACTTTATGCATAAATATTGAGAGTACAACTTTGCTGCCGCCGTTTTTGCAATATAAAATGTTTATATTAAAGGCGGAAGCAAAGTTGTACATCAAATATGCGTTTTATAGCATACCGAGTTGCTGTAGAGCTTTGTAATGTTTAGCAATATTGTAGATCATTCAATTTTCTTTAATTTTGCCTAATGCATTATTCATATCAAACTAATGGTTTAGAAGTTACAAGCGACGATACGTAAAAATACACTTGTACATGTCTTTAAAATCTGAGTATTTGTTGCGTCTCCAATGCGATTTTAAAGTATACCGAGTTGCTGTAGAGCATTCAATCCTAATAAGCTTTTATAGACTGGTTAATTTTCAACAAATTTGCCAAAAACATCATTTACATAAAACAAATGGTTTAGAAGTTACAAACGACTAAACAAAAACAATGCACTTGTGTAGTCTAAGAAATCTGATCCATTGATACGTTTCAAATGTTATTCTAAAGTATACCGAGTTGCTATAGGGACTTCAATCATAAGATGCTTTTATAGACTAGTTATTTTCGAACAAATTTGCCAAAAACACCATATCAAACGAATAGTTCAGAAGTTACAAGCGACTAAACAAAAAAATACACTTGTACTCGTCTGGGGTATAAAATCAATTGTTACGATTGTGACTAAACCTATATCGGCGAATTTAGACAAAATTTGATGAAATTAATTTTTTTTAAACAAGTTTCGATTCTGTTGAAATCCTCTTCGACAGCCCTGAATTCTCCCAAATCTCGACCCAAGTTTCCATCTGCAAAATCTTGTACATATTAAAATTTAAGCCAAAAAATTATTAATAATTAAATTAATAACAAAATTAATTTAATTATTAATAAAATTTACGATCTGTATATATACCGTATAACAAAATTTTTATATTATATGTAATATAATACTCCGAGATCTTTATTAATAAGTATAAATAAATAAATATAAATATGAATAAATTAATAAATAAATAAATAGAGATTACTATGAGTAATAATAAACTGTTGATTGATCATATTCTAAAGAACGCTTTTGTTAATTTAATAATAATAATATTAATTTGATAAAATTTTAATTGATATTAAATTTATAAATGAATTTATATGAAGGGTTATGTTTTATAGTTTTATTTTTTGCGGAAAAGTTTTATTAGTAATTTATTAAGATGTAATAAAAACGATAAAGAATTTGTAATGAATAAAAATATATGTAATTGCATTGTTATATAAAGTAATGGTTTTATTAATATGTTAATTTATTATTAATTTAGAATTTTATTTATTTTTTTAGTTTTTTTTAGAAAAGATAGATTGACCCAAAGGAGACCTATATTAAACCTGATGGTTTCAGGATGTCCCATACATGTCCTTAGGGGTATAATTTTAATTATTATTTTTATTTCAATTATTTTGTGAATCTAATTTTAATTTTTTATGTTTTTTTATAGATTAATAATATATTAGCTAAGGTTATCCTCAGGATGACTATATTTAACCTCAGGATGTCCCATTAGGTTAAACTAGGTATTACTAATTTTATTATTATTTTTATTTTTATTTTTTGAATATACTTTTAATTTTTTTTGTTTGTTGTTTTGAATATATGTATATTTTAGCACAGATTAACCCATAGACGTCCCATGTCTTACCCAATGAGTTGAGAATGTCCCAGAAATGTCTCATACTTGTCCAAATGGTTTAAAAATCAGGTAACATGATTTATATTTTTTGTTATTATTATTTACAAAGGCATTTACTAATTTTTGTGTCAAACGATTCAAAATGACTTAAAACGTCGAGAAAGCATTGAATAGGACAATTTAATTTCAAAACGAATTCGTTACAAACAGTAAATGCGAGGTTTGCAAATATGTTAGAAATCGGTTCGATTTTGTGCTAGAAACGCTCTTCTGGTTTAGTAGAGGTCACTGCTAATTAAGAAATAATTAATTATTGGTTAATAAACTTGCAAATTTTATAATTTGAATAAAGATTTGCAAATTTATGAAAAAAAAATAAAGAATGTTCCAAAATTTTAGTTAAAGTTTGATGGAGTATTTTTAAAAAACTTAAGATTTAAAATTTGTTTAACAAAATTTACAATTTATAAGAATTTGATTAAAATTTATTAAAAAATATTAAAACTTTTCCAAAATGCATCTAAAGCAGCTTCTTTATTAAGATTTAAATAATAAATAACGTTTTGAAAATTTGAGAAAAATTTTATTCTACTTTTTGAATAAATTTACATGTTTTGAATAAAACCATGAAATTTTTATCTAAAAATTATTTTTCGTCTTATTTCAATCGAAAATTTTTGAAAAATTGTAATAATTTTGCAAATTTTTAATCAAATAATAAAATTGTCTTTTAGAAAGCACTATATACGTAAATATAGTGCGTACAACTTTGCTGCCGCCGTTTTTACAATATAAAGTCCTCACAATATTGGCGGAAGCAAAGTTGTGAAGTAAATATACATTTTGGAGCATACGGAGTTGTTGTAGGGCTTAGTGATGTTTGACAATATTGTAGATTATTCAATTTTCTATAAATTTGCTGATTACATTATTTATTTCGAACAAAAAGTTTAGAAGTTACAAGCAAAAAAGCAAAAATATGCACTAAGTATACTGAATTCCAAATCAAGATGTTACCGTCATTAGTATGAAAGAAATCTTTGACAAAGTATGTTTTCATTAAATTCATCAAATTGTCGTCCAAAATACTCGCAAATCAAATTTAAACAAAAATTTTGTAATATTACTATTACTTCTTTAATAAACTAACAAATTTTTACTCATAGAAATACTTTTTCGGGAAGTTTTAATTGAAATTTTGAAAAACTATGATTTTTTTCAACAAATTCTTTTTTTGATAACAAAGTTATCTTACTCAATACTCAATACTGAAAAAAATACTCAATTTTGGAACAATCTTCATATTTTTTTCATAAATTTGCAAATTTTCATTCAAATTATAAAATTGTTATCCAAATTTTTTACTTCTTCGAATTTTAATCAAAATTTTGGAAAATCTTTCATCAAACTTAAAATAAAATTTCAGGACATTCTTAAATTTACAAATTATTTATAAATTTAAAAATTTTCAATCAAACAATAAATTAGTTAATTTTTTCAACGTTGAACTAAAATTTAGAATTTTTTTAAGAATTATTGAATAAAAAACATATGCCTTTATCATTTTTCAACCAAATTTTTAGAGAATTTTGATCTTTTTTTAATTAATTTGCATAATTTTGAGCAAATGCCATCAAAATTAATTTTTTATAGTGTTTTAACTTGTACTTTACAAAAAAATAGTTTTTTGATAACTATGTCAATTTGTCAAACAAACAATAATGTTGTCATTCAAAAATACTAAACAAGAATTTTTTAGTTTTCTTTACTAAACTAGTTTTTTATACTACCTAAACAGAGGACAATTTGCATAAAAAAATAAAATTATAACTTTCACGAATATAAACCACATTTTTTACAAAATTTTGTAAAAAAATTCCATATATATTTTTGACAAATTTACTTCAAACAAAAAATTTTTTCATCAAGTAACCACTAAAAATTTTTTGTTTCATTTCAAAACCGAGCGGATGGGTTTTGAAAAAATGTCATGAACATTTTAGCGCAAAATTCAAAATTTTATTAGTTAATTAATTAACTCAAAAAAAATTCTCAACAAGTTTTACTAATCTCATGTATCAATTTAATTTTAGGGCAAAAAAATAAATAAAACACAATAATGGCTCTGCCTCCGACCAAATCAACAGGGTAAGTGAAAATTATATTTTTGATAATTTTTTGTGGATAATTTTGTTCTGAGGGTTGCAAAGTTTTGTATGTGGAATTATAGATGATTTCATTGGCTTTCTAATGATATATAGTAGTTAGTATGTATTTAAGTAAATTTTGGTAAAATAAATATAAATCCAAACAAAAGCGTTGTTGAATCTAAAACAAAATGGACGCCTTACGGAGATTTTAAGTTTATAGATTTATTTTTAAATAACTTTATTCTAAAAGTTTAGAAGTTTTATATACAGATTTGTAGACAATTTAATTAGCTATTTAATGATATATAATAATTAAAATGTGTTGAAGTGAATTATACTAAAATAAATATAAATCTAAACAAAAACGTGGTTGAAGCTAAAATAATATGGACGCCTTACGAAGATTTTAATGCCAAAGTTTGATAAATTATTTTTAAATAATTTTGTTCTAAAAGTATCAAAGTTTTATATTAATATTTATAGACAATTTAATTAGCTTTTCAATGATATATAATAGTTAGTATGTGTTTAAGTAAAGTATTGTAAAATAAATATAAATTTAAACTAAACCGTTGTTGAAGTTAAAACAATATGGGCTAAAGTTTAACGAATTATTTTTATATAATTTTGTTTTGAAGGTTGCAAAGTTTTATATACAGATTTATAGATAATTTAATTAGCTTTCGAATGATGTATAATAGTTAGTATGTGCTTATGTGAATTATACTAAAATAAATATAAATGCAAACAAAAACGTTGAAGCTAAAACAAAATTCACTCAAGCACTTATACCTCCAGGACAAAATTTTAGTTTTTGCAAAATTTCACAAAAACTATCTACTCTACCCCAAAACTCTCTTCAAACAATTTATAGCCAATAAAATTTTCCATCTAATCTTTTTCAACCAAATTTAAATTGTATAAAAATTATAGAAACTACATACTTCAAAACCGTACATTTTTATTTATTTCCAGGAGCATGAGACGAATGATGCCGCCTGGTACAGCAGCGTAAGAAATTTACAAATATATTTTTTAATATTTTTTTAATTTAATTAATATTAAAAATAATTAATTTTGAAAAATATTATAGGCCTGGACAATCAAGGGCACAGGGTGGACCATCATTCAGGTAATAATAAAAAAATTATAAATAAAATTTGATTAATTAAAAAAGTTGTACACGTTAAAAACTATTTTAAAACACTTGTTTGGATTTTGATAATTTTTTTAAATAGTTTCAAAAAGTCCAATAAACTTCTAAATGTCATTTACAACATATTTGGTCTATATTAAAAATATATTACTATTAATTTCTACAATTTTTACCCAATGGGTTATTAATGGGACGTTTTTGGACAAACTGGTCCTCTATGGGTCACGAATAGGTTTTTGTCCCTTATTTTCGTTCCTTACGTCACTTTAGCCTCAAATTTTTTTTTATATAATTACAAAAATGTTAAATACACATTATTTGCATAAATTTGATTTATAAAATTATTTAATTTTGGTAATTTTTAAATAGTTTAGCAGCTTCCGCAAAAATTATGGCCGAAACGAGCAGGGCTTTAGAGAGATTAGGACGACAGAGAATTTTGTGAGTTTTTTTTTTTTGAAAAATTTGACATATTTTGGTAAATTTGAAACTAAACTGGCGTAAGGGACACAAAAAATAATATTTCTTGATTTATATAAACATTTTGAATTTTTTTAAAATAATTTTTCCTAATTTGGGATATATTTTTGAAGGTTACAACTAAATATAATTGTGTAATGAATATTTTTATTTACTAAATTATTAAAAATGTGTGTAAAAAATTTCTTACGCCAGTTTTGTTTATTTTATTAATTATTTAATATATCTTTTTTATTTTTTTGCAGGGAACCTACTTCATCAATTCAACATTTAAAAATGTAAGTACACATTTATTTTATTTTATTATTTTAAAATATATATTTTAAATATTTTTGTGCCTTTTTTGATGAGATATATTTTTTAAATATTTTTGTGAGACCTGAACTAAATTAATATATTTAAAAGCTTGAATTTTATATAATTTTGTTAATTGTAATTAATATATCTTTGGTGAATTTTTTATGGTAACTTATATGTTTTTATAGTTTTTTTTAGTTTTACAATTAAGAATGTAATATTTATTTAAATTAGGTGATTATGGACGTTTATGGGACATTTATGGGATATTATGGGACGTTAATGGGGCATTATTGTATAAGTTAAAATTAAAAATCTTGTCAATAGGGATTGTGTAAAGCAAATAGTTTAGTAAATTTACATTTTTATTAAAACATTTGCCACTAGTCCTAGGTCTAACTTTATGGGACATTCTTGGAATAATTTTAAATTTATTTTTTTTTATATTTTTTTGCTTATTTTGTATATTTATCTTTTAAAACAGTTTTCAGAAATCATTTTTTTAAAGTCTAGGCAAATTTTGGTTTATTTGATCCATTGTAACTTCTGAACTACTTACTTTGAATAACCAAAATATTCGGAAAAAGTATAGAAAAATTAATTTTGAAAAATAGTCTTTAATACTATAGAGCCCTACAGCAACTCAGTATACTCCAAAACCGTTTTTGAAACTTTGCTATTCAACTTTCTTTTATCATTACACTTCTAAATTACTTTATAAAAATTATTAAAATGTTTAAAGAAACTATAGATAATTTAATACTAAATAATTGTTTCTAATATTGTGAACCCTAGAACAACTCGGTATACTTTAAAATAGCTTTTGAAACTTTGATATCGACTTTTTTTTATAGTTAATATCTCTTGGCTAAATGTGTCTCTTTGGGTTTGATTGATTATATCTTTAAAAATACTTTATCAAGGTATTCAAAATGTTTGGAGAAAGTATAGATAATTAAATACCTAATAAAATTCTCTAATAATAGAACCCTAGAGCAATTCGGTATACTTCAAAATCGCATTCGAAGCAATTTACTTCTATACTTTTTACTTCCTACTTCAAGTTGGACAAAAGTGTACTTGTTTGTTTGATCTCTTATAACTTTAAAACTACTTACTTTAAATGAATCAAGTATTTAGAAATAGTATAGACCATTAAATACTAAATAAAAGTATCTAATGTCATACACTCCTACAGCAACTCAATATACTTTAAAATTCATTTGATTCAACTTATTTCTATCTTCACTCACGTTGGACAAAAGTGTACTTGTTTGTTTGATCCGTTGTAACTTCTAAACTACTTATTTTAAACGAACAAAATATTTGAAGAAAATATAGATAATTTAACAATAAATATAAGTTTCTAATATCGGAAACCCCTACATCAACTCGGTATACTCTAAAATCGAATTCAAAGCAACTTACTTTAAACTCCACTCACTTTAGGCAAAAGTCTACTTGTTTGTTTGATCCATTATAACTCCTAAACTACTCACAATAAGTACACAAAATATTTGGAGAAAATATAGATAACTTAATAACAAATAATATTTAATAATATTGTAAAGCCGTACAGCACCTCCGTATATTCTAAAATCGCTTTTGAAACTTTAGATTTCGACTTCTTTTATCGTTACACTCTCTTGGCTAGATGTGTCCCTTTGGGTTTGATTTGTTAAACTACTTCATTAAGGTAGTCAAAATGTTTAGAGAAAGTAACAATGAATTAAAAATGAATAACATTTCTTAACATTGTGAAACTATACAGCAACTCTGTATACTCTAAAATCGAATTCAAAGCAACTTACTTCTATCTCCACTCACTTTAGGCAAAGGGACACTTGTTTGTTTGATTTATTGTAACTTTTAAACTACTTACTTTTCATAAACAAAATATTTTGATAAAGTATAGGAAATTTAATAATAAATAATAGTGTCTAATATTGTAAAACTATAGAGCAACTCGGTATACTCTAAAATCGCATTCAAATCAACTTACTTCTACCTCCACTCACGTTGGACAAAAGTGTACTTGCTTGTTTGATCCTTTGTAACTTTTAAACTGCACACTTTCAGTAAACAAAATATTTATAGAAAATATATATAATTTAGTAATAAATAATATTTTTTAATATTATGAAATTTTAGAGCAAGTCGGTATACTCCAAAATCGCTTTTGAATATTAAACGTCAATATAAATTGTGGCTGTATACAGCAATATCAGTCACTAAAGGATCATGTGACATCCACGGGACATCCACGGGTCATCGACGCGATGTTATAATATTTTTATTAAATATTAATAGTTATTGTTGAATAATGTATGTCAAATAATAATAATAATAATAATAATAACAATAATATAAGACACTTCAATTTGTTAAAATATCATAAAATAACCTAAAAATTGTTAAATAAAATAATTATATTGTAAAAGTATTGTAAAGCTTATTAAAATAGTTATTAAATTTTTAAAAAATACTTGCAACAAACTAATTATATTTGAAAATAATTAAAATTAACTAAATATAAATAAGTTTATAGTAAATAAATTAAATAATAAATAAATTAGTAATAAAATATCTAATAATTAATTAAATTATATTAAACCTATAAAATATTGACTTAAGCCTTATTATAATATTATTATACCGACGGCTTGTAAAATTATTAAATAAATAAATAAATAAATAATTACTATTATAATTAATAGTAAATAATTATTTTTCAGCGAAACTAAAAGAAGAGTATCAGGCGAAGGGCTTAATAAGCAGGTTGTTACTAACACGTGAGTATTTATATTATTTATTTATATACATACATATATATATATATATATATATATATATATATATTATATATATATATATATATTAGTTACTTTTCTTTACACTTTACAGTGTACATAATCCATTCTTTTATAATTTTTCTAAATAATCTGTAATAACCATCATTAATTGATCTTAGTCAATAGTTTTAAAAAACATTGTCTTTGACAGAATAAACCTCATGATGGAACGTACCTAGTTCCGAAACGTCGTTATTAAACATCTTCAAAAAAGAAATTGTTTCTTTATTGGATTTACTGTTCGGAAAAGAAACAATCAATATATTGAAAAAATCCAGGACTTATCTATTGAATATATATATATATATATATATATATATATTTATATTTATATATATTATTTATTTCATTTCAGCACTTCTGAATCAATAGTAGTTGATCAGGGTGGACAAGCTACAATGACAGATATGGAAAGGTAAATAAATTATTTATATATATATATATATATATATATATATATATGTGTGTGTTGAAAGTGTTTAAATTTGATGTTGAAATGTATGATTGATTTCTTGGAGGCTGTAACATCAAGTAAAAAAAATATGTAAGGTAAAGATTTTTTAAAACATCTTTATTTTTCCATACGTTTCAACGTAAAATTCTACGTCATCGTCAGTGGTCTACAATTTTGAAAAAAAAAACGGAACGTAACGTTAAAAATTAAATAATAATTAAATAGCAAAAATAAAGAGAAAGAGATTTAACTAGAGAGACAGACTAAATATAGCTAAACCTTAAATTAAAATAATGCATAAAACATTACTTAATCTAAGAATTTTAAGTATATTAAAAACCATTTAATTTTTCAACTTATATTAATTATCTTTAATTTTCAGAGTGAGGAGACAAGCGCAACGACAACCTAGTACATCAAGGTAATACATATAAAATATAATACTTCTATTATAATAAAATAGAATAATAAAATGGATATTATGTTAAAAGTAACATTCGTAGTGCTTTGTTTTGTGTAGTCTGTAATGTTTTGTAAGTTTGTCTTTATTTGTACTAAGTTTTATTAATTTTTTGTTTATAGGTGTCCGCAGAGTGGCAGCGGAACAGGCGCAATTAGGCGCACATCAAGACCGACGACAGCGCCGGCATCTGTCGGCAGAGGCGCTGCTCCTGCAGCAAGACAAGCGTCTACTGTAAGTATATACATCAAAATAATAACTAGTGGTGTATGGCATCGTGCCTTGAGGCAAATTGCTCGAACTTCCCGTACCGTAATAAAATATTCCAGAAATTTTAAACGTTTGCAAATATATTATTACAAATACTGTAACTTTCATTATTTTTGCTATCTTGTTATATCTGAGCAAATCAAATGTAAAACATAAATCATAAATCAATTTATCTCCAGAACATTAACAATCGGCATTTCATTTCGAATTCAATTTCAAAATAATAGTTATTTGCCTAATTTACACAAAATTGAAAAAGTACTCCCGCACAGTCACGGTCTAAACGCATTTGTAAATAATTCTGTGCGACATTTTCACTTATACTGTGCTTAGCTTGGCAGCATTTTCACATTTTTCAATAGTTTTCACTAAATCGAAAAAACCCTCCAGTGCATAAACAGTCTAAACGCACATGGGTCAACATTTGTACCAGAGTGGCGCTTAGACTGCGCTTAGCCTGGGTAATTTTTTAAATTTTTAATTCAAAATCACAAAAATATTTTATGGAAAATAAAAAAAGTGTGATGTAATAATTTTTTATCCTCAAAAGCAATTGTTTTGTCAATACGAGCTAAAAGTTTTTTAGATCATTCAAATCGGACGCTTAGTTCACTCAAAAACTGCCATTTTTAAGCCTCGTTAGTAGAGTCCTTTTAAATTTTATTTCAGTTTTCTAGTTATTATTGCATTTAGCTCGTTGATAGAGCCCTTTTCGCCTAAATCAAATCAAAATTTAGTTTGCTCGTCGGTAGGGTCCTTTTTGCTTAAATCAAGTCAAAATTTAGTTTGCTCGTCAGTAGAGTCCTTTTTGCGTAAAACAAGTCAAAATTTAGTTTGCTCGTTAGTACCTTTACAATTTTATTTCAATTTACGCAGGTCAGTAGAGTTTGTTCTAGTTATTATTTTAGTTAGCTCGTCGGTAAAGTCTTTTTGCCTAAATCAAGTCAAAATTTAGTTTGTTCGTCAGTAGAGTTCTCTAAAAATTTATTTCTATTCTTTAGCCGTCTGCAAATACATCTATTATCGAAAGAAAAATTTATTTTAATTGTTTTCCCTCAAAAAATATAAAAGTTCAAAAATCCAAAAATAGATGGCGCGGGTGCGATATGGTGGCAGCTGGAAGACAGTTTTGTGCATTTGTATATTATATTTATCATAACTCCTAAACGGCTTGCTTAAAGTAATTGGAGTGTTTGGAAAATTAGTGGACAATTAAATGATTTATCTTTGATTCTAACATTGTTATAACCTACTGCAACTCGGTATAATTTAAAAATGCAATTGAATGTAGAATATTGATTTAAGCGCGCTGTGAGTGCAGTCACATCATTTGTAACTTGTCATAAAAGAAATTCGACTGACGAGCAAACCAAATCTCGACTTGTAAAGCAAAGTGATAATTTTCCATAAAAAATACAAAAGTTCAAAAATCAAAAAGTAGATGGCGCGCGTGAAATATGGTGGCAGCGGGAGGAGTGTTTTGTGCATTTATTTAATATATTTATTATAACTTCTAAACGGCTTGTTTAAAGTAAATGGAGTATTCGGAAAATTTGTTGACAATTAAATGGTTTATATTTGCTCTGAACATTGTAATACCCTACAGCAACTCGGTATACTTTAAAATTACAATTGAATATACAATATTGATCTTAAACATTATTTGTAAACTTATGGTAAAAGAAACTCGACTGACGAGCAAACCTAATATAAATTGGTTAAAGAAACGGTCAAACAAATTACTACATTTAAGGAATGACTCTTTATGGATCAGAGACGTGAATTCTAAAAAAAGAAACTTGATATCGACAAAAACAAACTTGATATCGACTTGCAGAACGAATTGAGAAACTAAAATATATATTTGGAGATGACTCTATAGGGATCAAAATCACTTCGAAAAAGGACTTGACTGACGAGTAATTGAGTATCTACTAATATTACAGTTACAGAATGACTCTCTATGGATCAGAGACATGGACTCTAAGAAAGAAAATTACTGGCGAACAAACCTAATATCAACTTGCTGAAAAAATAGACAAACAGAACACTACATCCACAAAATGACTCTCTACGGATCAGAGACATGGACCCTGATAAAAGGAACTAGACTGACAAACAACTTTGTGCAATAGAACAAATTTAAATGCTATTTTTGGACCAATTTTCCCTTATTCTATTTTTTTGATATGTAACTAAAAAACGACCTTATATTTCCACCCTCCAATCCATATTGTTTTAATTTTTAATTGAATTTTAATTTTTATCATTTTTTTTTTTAATTTTCATTTTGGAGTACAACTTATTCAGAGATTAAAATACTTATTTAGACTTTAATATACTTATTTATACTTTAATTTTATAATTTATTTTTTAATGTACTTATTTATATCTATTTTAGAGATTAATATATTTTCGACTAATTTAGAAAGATTACAGGACTAATTTAGAAAGATTTTCGGACTAATTTAGAAAGATTTTCGGACTAATTTAGAAAGATTTTAGGACTAATTTTGAAAGATTTTAGGACTGATTTAGAAAGATTTTAGGACTAATTTCAGATTCAATTTATTTTCTAATGATCAATGAAGACAGTCTTAAATTTTCAAAATATCTGCTTGATATTAATTCTTTCAATGTTTTAATTATTTTTTTAATTTTTTTTTCAGCAAGTATGCAAAAGGGCCTTAGGGCCAAGAAAACAAAAAACAGCTGAAGAAATGCGAGCTATAGCTTTGGCCAAGGCTGCTGCACAAAGGGAGCAGGAAAGGGCGAGGAGGGGTAATAAATTTAATATATATATATATATATATATATAATAAAAATATTTTTTTTTTTATATTTATTTTATTTTTAGATGAAGAGATGTCTGTTGACGATTTGTTGGGCATTCGGGTAAGTCTTTAGAATATTTGTAATTTCAGCTAATTTGTTTAACTAATTTTATTTCACACTAATTCCTTATAATTAATTTGTTCTAATTATATTTTATTAATCTTCGATATTTTTCTCTGCAGCGACCTCAGAGAGGACAAACCGGAGAAGGTAAATTAATTTTTAACTTAAGAATTCATAAACTTATTTAAATACTTCAAATAATCCATTTATTTTTTTAGTACTATCCCTGGATCAATTTTTGGCCAGACATGTTTATGAAACGGAAGTATGTATATTTATAAATATATATTATATTTTTTTATATTTATATTTAATAAATTATTACTAATATTTGTTTTTTTTTCAACAGCCTGTACCGCCGCCGCCTCCTGTACAACCAACTGCATCAGATAGTAAGATTTATTTAATTTGTTTATTTTAGATTTTAGATTTTTGTCCAAATTTGAACCCATTTTAGTCCCACAATCGTCTCTTGATAGTCCCATACATTTTTTTGTTATAATTTATTTTTGTTAATCAATAGTTTAATGTTTTATTTACAAAATTGATAGGTGAGTCCCATACATGTACCAGATTTTGGTTAAAATTTTAGGAACAAATATCTCCAAAATTTTTTGCAACGGACTTTAAAATTTGTTCATTAATTTCCCGATGAATATGTTTTGTTTTGGCACAAAAATCCGATTTGCTAATTTTATGTTCTAACGACGTTTCAAGTCATTCTGAATCCAATCAGACCTAATTTGGAAAAAAGATGTGCATGTACATGAGCCGATTTTTTACCTTTCGTCGACGTTTTTTAAAAAACGGCTAAATCAATTTCAAAAATTTAAAAGTCATTTGATGTAACTCGATAAGGACTAGCTTTTGTCAGTTTTGTACGACGATCAGACAAGCCGTTTCCTTGTAAATTTCAAAAAAGTGAAAAAAAATTCGTCCACGTTTGAGCGCACAATCCTGAATCGATTTTAAAAATTCAAAAAAAAATTAAGAAAACAGTTGTAGTGCTTTGTTTTGTGCAGTCTGTAAATTCTTCGTAGTTTGTATTTGCGTGTATAAAATTTCAATTAAATTTCATAATAGAATTATGGTGATCCCAATCGGTTCTATTAGCGCCCGATAGATGTCACACATATATAAAACAGCAGAAGTTCTAGTTAATTAGATTTTACAAATATAAATAATATTTTGTACTTTTTCACAGTTATATCTCTCGAGAATTACTTGGATGAAAATATTTATGGAACAGCATCCTCACAAGTTTGTGTAAGTAAATATAATTATATATATACATATGTATATATGTATATATATATATATATATATATATATATATGTATATATATACAAATTATAATTATGTATAATTTTTACAGCCTGCTCCTTCAAAGAAAATAGATGAAGTTGAAGAAAGTACGTCTGAAATGTATATTATTGGGGTAATTCTGCCATAACAGAGAAAACTGTTAAAATGTCTATCTATTTGCTGTGCGTTCAGGCGTATTTTAATATAAACAAGCAAGAAAGAGAATGTTATAACAGAATCTTAGATGATGTAGTTGTCATAAGATTCTTTCTTGCTTGTTTATATGTAAAATATGCCTGATCGCACAGCAAATAAACATTTTCTGTTACGGCAGATTTGCCCTATATATAATTTTAGAGTATGTTTTTTAATAAAATGTTATATTTATTTTTGCAGTCCTATCACTTAACGAGTTTTTGAGACGGGACGTTTACAATGAACCGCCACCACCGGTATTTATACGTATATATATATATATATATATATATATATATATATATATATATATATATATATATTCCTTGTGTTACATCGATTGTTCCCCTATTCTTCCGATACTAATAATAGTTTTACCAATATTTTTTAAATTTTATATGCGAGTTCAGTAGATCTGAGATTCAGTAACTATCTATTTTTTATACCCTTAAGGGTTGTACACTCTTAATTTTTTCTATTTTAATTTTTGTTTGATTTTCTATTTATTTTTTGAAGTAAAACTTCTTTAGGCGCGACATGGGTTAGCAGTATAATTCGTAAGTTAATAAAAATGTCAGAATCGGAAGAATATTTTATCCCGTCCCCTATAAATGATTGTAGTGCAAATCATCGCAAATAAATAATGAAACTAAGGAAAAATCTGCGCTGCGTATTGATGATGATCATTGCATTAACGTTCACATAAAAAAGCAAATTATTCATAGATCAAGCTATGTGCAGGGCTTGATAAATAAAACAAATATAAAAGTATGGCTTCAATTTGTTAGGCAAGACGGATATTACAGCTGTTCAAGGAATGAGGTTATATCGTCAGCGAAAAAGTTAAAAAATACAAACAGTAAATGAATGTATGTTAATTTTAATTATATGAAGTTCTTCAAACACAATTGTTACAGAATGAGTTAATTTTCAAAAACAATATTTGTTTAGGCGTTGTTTAACATAATCCACTGTGTGAATGAATATTATAGAATTGATTAATCAGCAATTACTTTAAAACGATCATGTCATTTTTCAAGTACGACTTTGATTACATTACTGTTTGTAAATATTATGCATATTTTTAATGTAATCATAAATATATAATTTATAATTTATCATTATATAAATGTGTATAATGATTGACGACACTAATAAAAGTGTGCATCACGAGTGTTACCATATTACTAATACATTATTCAAAATTTTTATATGATGTATTTATTTTTACTCAACTTAAATTTGCTACAATATAATTGCAAATAAGTTTTACTTCAATCGCGTGCGATCCTTATGCGCACTTTTTTTCCACTTTTTTAATTTGTTTGTCAGTAGAGTCCTTTATAACACTGCTATCCCATTTTGCTCGTCAGTAGAGTCCTTTTCTGACTTTTTTTCTTTGCTTATTTATCAGTGAAGTTCTTTTTCACTCTTATCTAATTTTGCTCGTCAGTAGAGTCCTTTTCAATATGCTTTTCTAAATTTATTTTTCCTTATTTTCCTATTATTATTCACAGGTTCGTCCTCCAGCAGCAGTAAGGTGTCCTAGTCCTATACCCGAAGAACCTTCGAATTTGTATTCGGATTATGTAAGTTATTTTTGGAAAAATAATAATAATTTGAAATATATTGTTGTATTTCTTATAATTCATTAATATATTTCAATATTTAATTTTTTTTTACTCTTTCTAGGAGCCTCCTGCAGGAAGGGCTGCTCCTCCTCCACCAGAAGTGGTGATTCCTGAGGCAGTACCAGAGGTAGGACATATATATATTATATATATATATATATATATTATATATATGTATATATAATATTCCAGACAATTTATCAAAAGTTAGAAAAATACTAGAATTCTAATGAATAAATAATTTTAAAACTATTATATCGAATCTTCGGCACCCCAATGAGCTTATCAGTTTCACCATCTTCATCAGAAATTTCTCTATAAAAAATTAAAAATACTAAAGTTGAAAATCACAACGATCAAAATTTTACTTTGTCCTAAAATATATGAAAAAACTAGGTTCGCCATCTAACATATTTTTTTCAACTAGTGGGCAATCATTTGAATGAAATTATATTTCATTATTGACCGAAAGTATTGTACTTCCAATAAAAAAACAAATTTGACAAAAAGTTATTTGGCACACCCTGTATATTGGACCAAATAATTATATTAATTTTTATTTATTTATTTATTTTTATATTATATATATATATATATATATATACATTATTTTCATATCTCAGACAGACAGAAGTGCCTGGTATGAGAGATTGTGAAAACAGTTTTCATATTTTATATATGCATTTTATTAATATAATATCTATATAATTAAAATATCTCTATCTTTATATAACTCTTCAGTCTTCTTTGTCTTCAATTTCCTTATAATATTTCTTTATTTTTCTTTTAATCGCAAGTTTTACCAAAGTCCCAACAGATGTCTCTATGTTTTTTCTTCTATTTACAGGATCTTCAACCAATTCCTACTGATTACACGACACCGGTAAGAAATTTATATTTATATATATATATATATATATATATACATACATATACATATAATATACATATACATATAATATACATATACCTATACATATAATATATAAACACGTTAACTGCCACGACAATTTTATAAAGTCTGACCAAAAAATTCATTTTATTTTAATAATATTTGTAAGCGCCCGGCGCATTGTTTATTAAAAAAGACGATTAAAAATCACTACGCACAGACACTTTATTACCTCGAAAGACCGTATATAATTTATCATTAGAATGGCTATATCAGACCTTTAAAAATATGTAAGTTAAATAAGTTGGTTAGTTAATAATAGTATTTATTTGTATGATGTTCACGGTTCAAGTTATGCGTACAGAATGGATAATTTCTTATAACTATCTTAGTACCTAGAGTAGGGTAGGAAATTATTTTATTACAGATTAGAGGGAGTTCAGTATATAGGTAGAGGGAAATAAAATTTGTGAGGCTCGAACAATATTTTCATTTCATTTTTTATATTTCATTCATACTTAATTAACATCCTAGTAAAAATTGCAATCTACTTAAGAGTTATTTCGCAGTTGGCAGTTAACGTGTTAATTTGTTATTGGTATTTTAATACTGATATTTTGTGGTTAGGTTTGTCCCAGGCCACAGAAGGGTCGTCGAGGCTTACAACCGCCCAGGGGCGCCGTTAGGAGGATA
>NW_020538040.1:4998410-5161446 GCF_003426905.1 Ctenocephalides felis
TTTCAGAGTGTTTTATTGTGCACAATTTTTCCAAATATACTTCTTAGATTACGCGCTTAATTTTGAGGTTATGTTAAATATAACCTATAAATGTGCTTAGTGCCAACACCTAAAGTTACTCATACTCACCATCGTGAATATATATATATATCAGTTTTCAATGCCGTTTTGGAGCATAACAAGTTGCTGTAGAGTATTATAATGTTAGACAATATTTTGAATTATTTAATTTGAAACAATTTTGCCGAATATACTTTTTAAATTGCACGTTTAGTTTTGAGGTTATGTATTAAACAACCTGTAAATGTACTGTCGCTACATAAGTTTCATTGAGAACTTTCATATTGCAATTTTAGAGTATAACAAATTGCTGTAGAGACTTTTGTTGTTAGAAAATTAAATACTTAATTCAATTGCAAATCGTATACCAAAATCCTCTTTCATACTAATCGATTGGTTCGAGAGTTATGAACGATTTTTTGGAGTAAAACGTCTTAATACCAAGATAACAATGTGGTTCTCAAAATGGTCTTTTGGTTATACCGAGTTGATGTAAAAATCTGGATGTAAAGTCTTATGATGTTAAAAACAACTGCATAATATTTAATTTAGAATAAGTTTGTACTTTGCATCATTTATAATAATCTTAAAACCGACAAATCACTAATGATATTAGGAACGTACCATTACCGTGCTCAGATCTATTTTTTATGTTTTAGTCGTAATTTTGAGGTATAGCAAGGTGATATAGGGGTAGTACTATAGATAATATTATTTACAATTTAGTTTTATATAAATTTGCAGAATATTTCATTTATTTTGGACTAACCGTTTAGAAGTTATAAGATATTTAATAAATAAATGCTCAAACGATTTGCTTGTTCTGATTATGAGAGTAACGATGCTTGAACTATATATAGTACAGCGTGTATTTTGGGTCAATAAATTTTTTGTATGGCAAAAATTGATGTGCGATATCAAATGAAAGGTCTCAACGAGCACTTTAAGAATATCATAGCCAAAAATTCAAAAAAGCAATAGGGTCCGTACAAAATAGTTTTTAATTATTTAAGATTTTATTTACATTTTTTACTACGATTTTAAATAATACCGAGTTGCTATATACGAGTTAGTTCTAGAAATTTTATACAAATTTGTCAAATATTTCACATATTTAAAACTAACTCGTTTGCTAGTACAGTTGCGAGTCAAGTTGCTCGTGTACTATAAATAGTACAGCGTCTAATTTGGGCCAATAAATTTTTATATGGCAAAAAACGATGTGGGGTAACAAATGAAAGGTGTTGACGAGCACTTTTGGGATATCATAGTCAAAAACAAAAGAACATAATGGGTTTTAAACCAAACAGTTTTTTTTTTATTTAAGTTTTCAATTACAATTTTAAAATATGCCAAAATTGTATAGGGCGGTACTGTCAAAAATATTTTTCACAATTTAATTTTGTACCAATTTGTTAAATATGTCATACACTTCACTCGAATCGTTTAAAAGTTAGAAGAGATTGAAGTCACTTGTACTATATATAGTACAGCGCTTAATTTGGGTCAAGAATTTTTTATATGGCAAAAATCGATGTGGGGTATCAAATGAAAGGTCTCGACGAGCACTATCACAATATCGTATTTAAAGACTCATTAAAGCAATTGGTTTTGGTGCAAAATAGTTTTTGATTATTTAAGATTTTATTTTAATTTTCTACTATGATTTTAAAGAATACAGAGTTTCGCAATGAGAGTTACTCTTGGAAATATTATTCACAATTTAATTTTAAACAAATTTGTCAAAAATTTCATACATTTCATACATTCGAGACGTTTAAAAGTTACAAGAGATTCAATAAACAAGTGCACAAACGATTTGCTTGCTTTGAGACTGCAGTTGCTTGTACTATATATAGTACAGCGTGTAATTTGGGTCAAGAATATTTTTGTATGACAAAAAACGATGTGGGGTATCAAATGAAAGGTCTCGACGAGCACTTTTAGAATATCATGGTTAAAAACTGTTTAAGGTAGTAGGGTTCCGTACAAAACAGTATTTGAGTATGTAATATTATTTGTTGAATTTTAAGTGCGATTTTATGGTCTCGGGAGTTGCTATAAAGGTATTATCATCTCTAGTATTATTTGCAATTTCATTTTGTATAAATTTGCAGAATATTTTATGTATTTTGGACAAACCGTTTAGAAGTTACAAGAGTTTCAATAAATAAATGCACAAACAATTTGCTCGTTTGGAGAGTGAAATTGCTCGTGCTATATATAGTACAGTGTGTAATTTGGGTCAAGAATTTTTTTGTATGGCGAAAATCGATGTGGGGTATCAAATAAAAGGTCTTGACGAGCACTTTTAGAATATCACACTCAAAACCTTCACAAATCCATAAGGTTCCGTACAACTAAAAATTACTACAAATGTATACATCTAAATCAACTTAAGTCTTCTAAGCTGACATCACTTACACAAAAACATTTCATTACGAGTATGACACCATCACCCTCCATAGAGAGACGAGCTCTTATATGGCATTCTGTTAACTTACCCCTGGGGGTCGACCACCGGGCGGTCGGGCGGTTAACCCTGCTCATCGTGTGGCGGTTTCTTCGGTCAATTGTGCCCTCTGAACCGTGTGATGGCATCACACAGATAACAACTATAGTTTGTCATGTACGAAGAAAAAAAGTATGGACATTGTGCAAGGAGTGGAAGAATTGTTTGATATCTCTCTTTGGGTAATAGACAGATGACACTGTGTATATAACTTTGGTACTATATTTATTTCTTATATCTCATGTAATTATGCATTTTTATGGGAATATTTAGTTGTACGGAGTTTTTGACTGTGATTTATGTATAGTGCTCGTCGAGACCTTTTATTTGATACCCCACATCGATTTTGACCATATAAAAAATTCTTGACCCAAATTATACGCAGTACTATATATAGTATGAGCAACTTGACTCACGACTGTACTAGCAAACGAGTTAGTTTAAAATATGTGAAATATTTGACAAATTTGTACAAAATTTCTAGAATAACTCTTATATAGCAACTCGGTATACTTTAAAATAGTAGTTGTAAACCAAAAAATAATGTTTAATACTCAAAAACTATATTGTACGGAGCTCAAGTGGTTTAATAATAATTTGGTTATAATATTCTCAAAGTGCTCGTCGAAACCTTTCATTTAATACCCTACATCGATTTTGACCATACAAAAAAATTCTTGACCCAAATTATATGCTGTACTATATATAGTACGAGCCACTTTATTTTGAAAACAAGCTAATTGTTTGTGCATTTGTTTATTGAATTTCTTGTAACTTCTGAACGGTTTGTCCAAAATACGTAAAATATACTACAAATGTTTACTGAAATAAATTGTGAACAATATTTTCTATAGGAAAATTTCCATAATGACTCGGCATTCTTTAATATCGTACTTGAAAATTAACAAATAATCTTGCATGCTCTTAACTGTTTTGTACGGAACCCTATTACACTAAAGAACTTTTAATCATGATATTTTTAAAGTTTTCATCGAGACCTTTCATTTGATACCCCACATCAATTTTTGCCATACAAAACATTCTTGACCCAAACTACACGCTGTACTATATATAGTACAAGCAACTTCACTCTCAAACCAAGCAAATCGTTTTAGCATTTATTTATTGAATCTCTTGTAACTTTTAAACGGTTTGTCCAAAATGTATGAAATATTCGGGAAATTTAGAGACAAATACACGATATATAATTGTTCTTAACATCGTAAGACCCTACATCAACTATGGATACCCAAAAATCACATCAAACCGAAAAAATAACTCTACTAGGTACAAGTGAAAAAAACAAATACGTAATAACTTTGTGTTAAATACATTTCTAGCTTAATAACTTTTTTCCATATTTTTTTATAATTATTCATTTTGTCTTTTTTATTTATTCACTGACGTGCAAATATCAAAATAGGCATTTAAAATAGATTTTATATAAATAGGCAACATCAATTCTTATTAAGTTAATTGTGTATACGTATCAGGAAGTTCATGCAACTTGCCTCAAAGCAAAACGCCACTTACACCTAGTTCACTGAAAATAATATCAAAACAACATATTTTATGTAAATGTGATCTCTACCTCACAAATGTTCATTACTGGACGAATATTATTTTATATTTTTCCAATATTAGTTGTACGGAATCATGGTATTTTTTTGAGTTTGTGACTATGATATTCTTATAATGCTCATCGAAACGTTCACACTCAGAACAAGCAAATCGTTTGTGCATTTATTCATAGAATCTTTTAGCCTAAATACATGAAATATTTGACAAATTTATTAAAAATAAAATTGCAAATAATACTAACAATAGTAATACCTTTATAGTAACCTGGCATACTTTAAAATCGCACTTAAAAATTAACAAATAATCTTGCATACCCTAAACTGTTTTGTACGGAACCCTATTAGCTGAAAGAGCTTCTAATCATTATTTTCTCAAAGTTCTCGTCGAGACCTTTCATTTGATACCCTACATCGATTTTGGCCATACAAAAACCTCTTGACCCAAATTACATGCTGTACTATATATAGTATAGGCAATTACACTCTCAGAACAAGCAAATCGTTTGTGCATTCATTTATTGAATCTCTTGTAACTTTTGAACGGTATGTTTGCAATGTATAAAATATTTTACAAATTTTTACTAATGAATGAATAATATTTTATGTTATGTTGGAACGTTGAAAAGTTATAAAATATTCAATAAATAAAATCGGGTCTGAACTAGCTTTGGTCAAAAATGTTTTTAAATGGCAAAAATCGATGTGGGGTATCAAATGAAAGGTCTCGACGAGAACCCTATACGAATATATCGGTTAAAAATTCAGTACAATTATTTGTACTTAATATAAGGCAAACGATTACATATTCACCCGTATTAAGGCAAAAAGAGACAAAACGCATAAAAATTATCACCATGTCTTTACATCAACCCTCAATCTAAACCCTCCCTAATATTCCCTGAATTTTGTTTGATATTACATTCTCGTAATTTAAATAGGAAACGATACAAACATCGATATCAATATCGATATCGATACCGATATAAATAAACTATCCATCGATAGATTTGCTGAAATGCGAAATGTTATTTGCGTAGAATATCGTTATTACGCAAAATAAATACACTTTTGCTTACTATGCGAAAACACTTTTATGGGGAAAATAGAAAAATAGAAAATAATATACATTCGTCCTATAATAAACATTTGTGGGATAGAGATACATATTACCATAAAATATGTTGAGGGATATATAGATGTTAGTTTAAACCGTATTTTTTTATTTTAAGCTATTTTTTTATTTTACTTTATTTTATTACGTAATTAAAAAACACATACCTAAATTCACATATTCTTATTTTGCAATATTTTTCGAATTATTTTTCATAGTGCTTGATGACTAATCATTTGAATATGAATTATCAATATTTTTTATAATTTTTTTTTTCAAATCGCTCGTCAGTAGAGTCCTTTTCCTCTCAATATTTTACTATTCTTCAATACTTCAGTTTTATTTTATATTGCTCGTCAGTAGAGTCCCTTTCTCCCAATATTTTGGCTATTCTAAAATACTTCAGTCCAAAATAATTTGCTCGTCAGAAGAGTCCCTTTTTTCTTGGCATTTTTCACTAATATTTTCATCTAGTCCCAATATATTTTACTCATCAGTGGAGTTAGTTTTTTTAGTATCTTTATTTACACATTAGTATAGTCCAGGTTTAGTTTGCTCGTCATTAGAGTTCTTTTTTAAATATATTTCTTTTACCATTTATACAAATGTTTTCCTCCAGTTTAATTTGCTCCTCAGTAGAGTCCCTTTTCTCTTGTCATTTTTAACAGTTGTGTTGTAATCTTTATTTACTTGTCAGTAGAGTTCTTTTTTAGATATCTTACTCTTAACATTTTTTCTCATTCAATTTGCTCGTCTAAGAATAATTTGCTCGTCAGTAGAATCTTTTTTTTGTCTACTAAATTAAATTATAATTTGCACGTTAGTAGAGTTCCTTGTTTATCTTTTAGATCAAAATTAAAGTTGGCTTGTCAGTATAGTCACTTTCATCTTTTAAATCGAAATTGAATTGAATACTCGATAGTAGAGTTCTTTTTTTCATCTTTTAGATCGAAATTAAAGTTGTCTTGTCAATTGTGTTTTGTTTTACCTCAAAACATTTTTTTTAATATCGAGAATAATTAAGCCATTAATTATAATTCTAGATAAATAAATTATAAAAATGTAATTTTGGGTTAAAAATTCAAAAAATTACCCCTGCTAAGCACAGTATAAGCGACAACCCGGTACAAATGTTTTTGCAAGTGCGTTTAGACTGCGCGAGATCACTTTTGCAATTTTATGTAAATTAAGAAATGCAATTTTGGGTTGTAAATTAAATTCAAAACTAATGGTACATGGCATTGTGCTGGTATTTTCCGTACCGAAAAACTAAATTATTAAAAAAACTTTGCAAAACTTTGAAAAAAAATAGATTTTTGTGAAATTTTTAAAATTTGTACTTGCTATTATAATATTTATGAAATATCTGATAATATGATGTAAAAATGTGTAATGTTAAGTTTTGATCGCCAAATGGCATAATTTTTTACATTTTCCTCTGTATCTCCGAAACCGCTAGACCCGCCTTCATGAAAATTTGAACAGTTCTTTATTTAGTCAATATAAGTAAAATGGTTTATGAATTATTCAAATCGGACTCTCCGTTATTTCAAAAACTGAAATACCATCTTTGACACTTTTTGTCCCATATCTCCGGAACGGCTAGACATGCCGTTGCCAAAAACTAATCAGCACGTCTCCTTATCAATACAAATCGAATGTGTGAATTATTTAAATCGGTTAATCCGATTTGCAAAATCGTTTGCAAAATCGTCGACGAAAATTTGTATCCGCACACACATACACACATACCTGAATTTTTTCCAAGGTATGCCAAAAATGTTCAGAAACCTCTGAAACGTAAAGATATGCAAAAATTTTCGTTTTCGATTTTTGTGCGATTACTATAACTTACCCTACGGGAAGTTAAATATTATGCACGAGTTTCAAAAGTATTTAACGACTTTAACAAATTTCAGGGACCTGAACGAAGAAGACAGGTCACAGACTTGTTCATGTGTAAAGTTTCGAAAGTGTTCGATGTGTCTATTCATTCATGAGCGGACAAAGATGAACTCTTGTAAAATGCTTCGGCGCGTAATTTCCAATAGGAGGGTACATCCGCGTTATAACGAAACGAAACGATACGAAGCGTTCAAATGGAAATAATCGAATGAAACACATATCCATCCGTTCATTCATTATCAATTCGCGCCTTGAAACAAACAATATACGATAGATAGTCACAGAAGAAAGGATTATCTAGTGCATAATAAACTAGTCGGTATTGATATTTTGCCTTGAGGCAAGTTTCATGAACTTCCCCACATGTGTAAATAATCAACTTAATCAATAAAACTGAACTAGTGGTGTATGCCATCGTGCCTTGAGGCAAATTGCTGGAACTTTCCGTACCGTAATGAAATATTCGAGAAATTTTAAACGTTTTCAAATATATTATTACAACAAATACTGTAACTTTCATTAATTGCCATCTTGTTATATCTGAGTAAGGAAATCAAATGTAAATCCTAAATCAATTCATCTCCAAAACATTAACAATCGTCATTTCATTTCAAATTCAATTTCAAAAAAAAAAATTAATTGCCTAATTGCACAAAATTGAAAAAGTGCTCCCGTATAGTCACAGTCTAAACGCATTTGCAAATAATTCTGTGCGACATTTTCACTTATGCTGTGCTTAGCTTGGCGGCATTTTCACATTTTTCAATAGTTTTCACAAAATTGGAAAAGTGCTTCAATGTACATAAACAGTCTAAACGCACTTGGGTAACGCATTTGTACCAGAGTGGCGCTTAGACTGTGCTTAATTCGGGAAATTTTTTCCAAAATTCTAATTTATATAATTCACATAAAATTTGGAAAAGTGCTCCCGTACAGAAACAGTCTAAACGCACTTGGGCAAACATTTGTACCAGAGTGGCGCTTAGACTATGTTTAGTCTGGGTAATTTTTTGAATTTTTACCCAAAATTACATTTCTTTAATTTATTATCTAGAATTAAATTAAATACCCGAATCATTTTTGATGTCACAAAAAAGGGATTGTTAAATGTATAATAAAACTAATTAAAAGTGGCATTTAGCCTTAAGTCAAGTTGCACTTCCCGAAATGTGTAATAATTGTCTCAATCAACCGAAAATGAAATTTAGATATTTATATAAAATTTTCAACTGTTTAATCACTTTCCATAGAGTATGTTATAGTAATCGTCCAAAAATTCAAAAAGAGATTATTTCGATATCTGCACGTTTCAGAGGTTTCTGAACATTTTGGCATACCTTACAAAAAATGGATGGGTGTGTATGTATATATGAATACATGTTTTTGTCCACGATTTTAACCGATATAAATAATTTATAACTTTTTATTGATTTCTATTGACGGTTTGATTAGTTTTTGACAAAGGCAGGTCCAGACGTTACGGAGATACGGAGCAAAGAGTGCAAAAAATACTTGTGAAAAAAATGATTGTGAGAAGAGGTAATTAGTTTTTAGCAGAGGCAGGCCCAGTCATTTCGAAGATACAGAGCTAAATTTGCAAAAAATGGCTGTTTTTTTAGAGAACTAAGCAATCGATTTGAATGATTCAAAAAACTTCTTGCTTGTTTTGACGAAACGTTTGCATTTGGGGAAATATTTTTTTTGTTTATGTTTTTTTCTTAATTTCCAAAAAAATTTCATTAAGGTACGGGAAGTTCCAGCAATTTGTCTTCAGGCACGATGCCATACAGCACTAATTCAATTTTTATTTTGTTCAATGTAAAAATTCGTCCAGACTAAATTTAAAAAGTTCAGTTTAGTTTTGATTTCATATAGCACGATTTTTGTATAAAACGGTTTGCGCATAACACAACACGGTTTTCGTATAACGCGGCACGCACTCGCGTTCTAAATCTCCTAATATTCACCGACAATTATAAATTAGTAAAAAAAAACAATTTAGATCATTACAATACTAACTAAGAGAATTCTTATTTCTTTTTGAATTTTTATTATTACAAAATATTTTTTTTGTGAAAAATGTAAAAATTCGCCCAAACTAAGCACAGTGTAAGTGGCAACCTCAAGCAACAGCATTCGCAAGTGCGTTTAGAATGCAATCGTATCGGAGCACTTTTTCAGTTTTTATTATTACAATTTTTTTGTGAAAAATGTAAAAATTCGACCAGGCTAAGCACAGTCTAAGTGACAACCTTGAGCAACAGCATTTGGCAAGTGCGTTTAGAATCGTACTACAGCACTTTTTCCATTTTTATTATCACAAAATTTTTTTTTTGTGAAAAATATAAAAAATCACCCAGACTAAGCACAGTCTAAGTGACAACCTTCAGTAAAAGTATTCGCAAGTGCGTTTAGAATGTTATCATACTGCAACACTTTTTCAATTTTTGGACAAAACAGAACTTTGGCTAAAAAAAATTGCTTGAAAATTTAAATAGTTCAGTTTAGTTTAGTTTTCGTATATCACGGAATACGAAAATTAAAATTAATTTTAAAAAAATACGTGGCATGCTTTGCTGTGGATAAGCTGTTCATATATTTCTGTTAGCTGCTCCTTTCTCTTATGCACCACATTTGCAATCAGTTTTTGTACTAAACATTTTATACTGGAAATATTTTTATGGCGAAACGTTTGTTGGGTCACCTACTGTATATATATATATATATATATATATATATATATATATATATATATATATATATATACATATTGTTGTGTACCGAACCGAACAAGAGTAGAAGATAGTTTAAAATAAATCCGCTCCGTATTCCTCTCGGGAACTCGTTAAAAACTTATAAAGCGAATTACATCTTTTGTGATAAGATTCTATTTTTGCTTCTTAAAGTCAAAACTTTACAACTGGCAGAGAAGTACTGTTGATTCTACTATTCTATTCTACTTTTCCACTACTCCTGATTTCACTGATGATGCCCCTCCTTTCGAATCGAAACAACTACAAAGTTAAAAAAAATAGGAAAAAAAACTTGGGAAGAAATAAATTAAAACACTTTAGTACTGAGATAGGAAAAAAAAGGATTAAAAGTTTTTGTAGTGTTCTAAATTGGTTTTTCTACACAAATTCATAATTGTGTATGAATATTATGAACGCGGTGCCGTGTTATAGAAAAACCGTGTTATACAAAACGATGTTAGACACCATTGTAGATTGTTTAATTTTAAATAAATTTGCCGAATACTGTATTTAGCTAGGACAAATCGTTCCAAAGATACAAGAGTTACAAGATGTGCAAGAATATAAATTGCGTACTATATATAGTACAAATACGAGTCAAATACGAGTTAAAAAGTTTCACTTCAAATATAGGCATGTGGGGTATCAAATGAAAGGTCTCGACGAGCACTATCCAAATATCATTGTAACATACTCAACAAACCATTTATTCATTGTCTATGAATATTATAAAGACTTGTAACGCGGTGCCGTGTTCTAGGAAAACCGTGTTATACAAAACGATGTCAGACAACATTGTAGACTGTTCAATTTTAAACAAATTTGCCAAATATTGTATCTAGTTAGGACAAACCGTTCAAAAGTTACAAGAGCTACAACATAAACACGTGCAGAATATAAACTGCGTTCTATATATAGTACAGCGGGTCGAATACGAGTTAAAAAGTTTCACTTCAAATATAGGCATGTGGGGTATCAAATGAAAGGTCTCGACGAGCTCTATCCAAATATCATTGTAACACACTCAACAAACAATTTATCTATTGCCTATGAATATTATAAAAACTCGTAACGCAGTGCCGTGTTATAGAAAAATCGTGTTATACAAAACGATGTTAGACAACATTGTAGATTGTTTAATTTTAAACAAATTTGCCTAATATTGCATTCAATTAGGGCAAACCGTTCAAAAGTTACAAAAGTTACAAGATAAAAACGTGCGGAATATAAACTGCGTACTATATACAGTACAGCGGGTCAAATACGAATTAAAAAGTTTCACTTCAAATACAGGCATGTGGGGTATCAAATGAAAGGTCTTGACGAGCACTATCCAAATATAATTGTAACACACTCAACAAACCATTTATTTATTGTCTATGAATATTATAAAGACTTGTAACGCGGTGCCGTGTTATAAAAAAAACGTGTTATATAAAATGATATTAGACAACATTGTAGATTGTTTAATTTTAAACAAATTTGCCGAATATTGTATTTAGTTAGGACAAACCGTTCGAAAGTTACAAGAGTTACAAGATAAAAACGTGCGGAATATAAACTGCGTACTATATATAGTACAGCGGGTCAAACACGAGTTAAAAAGTTTCACTTCAAATATAGGCATGTGGGGTATCAAATGAAAGGTCTCGACGAGCACTATCCAAATATCACTGTAACACACTCAACAAACCATTTATTTATTGTCTATGAATATTATAAAGACTTGTAACGTGGTGCCGTTGTTATAGGAAAACCGTGTTATACAAAACGATGTTAGACAACATTGTATATTGTTCAATTTTAAACAAATTTGCCGAATATTGTATTTTGCTAGGACAAACCGTTCAAAAGTTACAAGAGTTACAAGATGAAAACGTGCAGAATATAAACAGCGTACTATATATAGTATAACGGGTCAAATATGAGTTAAAAAGTTTCACTTCAAACATAGGCATGTGGGGTATCAAATGAAAGGTCTCGACGAGCACTATCCAAATATCATTGTGACACACTCAACAAACTATTTATTTATTGTCTATGATTATTATAAAGACTTGTAACGCGGTGCTGTGTTATAGGAAAACCGTGGTATACAAAACGATGTTAGACAGCATTGTAATTTGTCAAATTTTAAACAAATTTGCCGAATATTGTGTTTAGTTAGGACAAACCGTTTAAAAGTTACAAGAGTTGCAAGATTAAAACGTGCGGAATGTAATCTGCGTTCTATATATAGTGCAGCGGGTCAAATATGAGATAAAAAGTTTTACTTCAAATATAGGCATGTGGGGTATCAAATTAAAGGTCTCGACGAGCACTATCCAAATATCATTGTAATACACTAAACAAACCAACAGGGTACCACATTTATTTATTACGCAATGTCCTTTTTTGTCATTCAAAGTATACCAAGTTGCTGTATAGTGAAATTTTACTACAACATATTATAGATAATTCAATTTATCACAATTTTGCCGAATATTTCGTTCAATTTGGACGAACGGTTCAAAAGTTACAAGAGATATTGTGAAAAGTAAACCAATGGGTTGCAGAACTCGTGGTCCACTATGAGTTCAGAAGTTTTACTTCAAATATAGGTATGTGGGGTATCAAATGAAAGGTCTCGACGAGCACTATCCAAATATCATTGTAACACCACATTTATTTATTACGCAATGTTCTTTTTGTCATTTAAATTATACCAACTTCCTGTAGAGTAAAACTGTATTGAAAAATATTGTAGATAATTCAATTTAGCACAATTTTGCCAAATATTTTGTTCAATTCGGACGAACGGTTCAAAAGTTACAAGAGATATTGTAAAATATAAACCAATTGGTGGCAGAACTCTTGGTCCAGTATGAGTTCAGAAGTTTTACTTCAAACATAGGCGTGTGGGGTATCAAATGAAAGGTCTCGACGAGCACTATTAAAATACCATTGTGTCAACAACATGATACCACATTTATTTATCAAGCAATGTCCCTTTTTGTCATTTACCAATACCAAGTTGCTGTAGAATTTAGAAGTAATAGAAAAATATTTTGAGATAATAAAAATTGATAACCACTTATGTTTTTCCCTCCTGCATGTTTGTACAGCTTTGAGACAATTGCATGCCAAGCATGACGATGATTTTGTGCCAAAAACCAAGAAATCGAGTCTAAAAAAGGCGACAGGAGCTGTAGTCAGATGGCCTGAGGATTGTCCTATGCGTATAGTCGAAACGTCGTCAAGGCATCATTTGGTAAAAGATCGTAATTTTGCCACAGAGTGGATGCAGACTTATGCCTTCATAAATCGTAAGTGGGATAAAAGATACTTTTTTACTATGGTGGAAGTGATGGCAACGGTTTGATTTATACTCTTGTATTGGTGACCCCAACTTTTTGTATATCTTAAAAATTTCAACTGACATCTGCTTGTAGTTTCAGTAAGTACCAACTTATTTGTGTCTATTTTCTAGAAAACCAAGAACGTTTCTACCTTTACCTGACTTTGGCGGTTACTGGTGGTGTCTTGCTGTGTCTGGCGGTGTTCATAACACGTCTTTTGGTGTCCAGAAGACGCAAAAGATTATCCAATTTGGATGGAGGTGGTAAATCACCATCGTCCACCATCGATCATACTTTACCGACTGGTTTTGCTGGTGATGGAAGTGATGACATTGATTTGACGACTTTGAATCATCATGGAAACGATCAAGGTAATTAATTATTTTTTCCATAAAATATTAATTATTTTTTCAAAAAATTACTTAGGCTAAGCACAGTCTAAGCGCCACTCCGGTACAAATCCTTGCCCAAGTGCGTTTAGATAGACTGTTTTTATATGGGAGCACTTTTCCAATTCTGTGAAAAACTATTGTAAAATCTGAAAATGCCGCCAAGCCCAAGCACAGTGTAAGTGAAAATGTCGCACAGAATTATTTGCAAATGCGTTTAGACTGTGACTATACGGGAGCACTTTTTCAATTATGTGTAAATTAGAGGCAACTATTTTTTTGAAATTGAATTCGAAATGAAATGACGATTGTTAATGTTCTAGAGATAATTCATCTATAGATTTATGATTTAAATTTGTTTTGCTCACAATCAGATATAACAAGATAGCAAAAATGATGAAAGGTACAGTATTTGTAATAATATATTTGAAAAAGTTTAAAATTTTTCGAATATTTCATTGCGGTACGGGAAGTTCCAGCAATTTGCCTTAAGGCACGATGCCATACACAACTAGTTTTCAATTTAGTTCGTCAGTAGTGTCCCTTTTTTATATTTCTTAGTTTACTCGTCATTAGAGTTCCCTTTCTTTAGATTTTCCGTTTACTCGTCAGAAGAATCCCTTTTTATTTATTCTTAATTTTGCTACGTAGAATCTTTTTTCCATAATTTTTTAGTTTTTTCGACAGTAGAGTCTCTTTCTATTTAACTCTTTAGTTTGCTCATCAGTAGAGTCCCTTTTTTATTAATTTTTAATTTGCTTTCCCTAGAGTCTCTATTTAATTAATTTTTCGTTTCATTGTCAGTAGAGTCCCTTTGACTATAATTTTTAGTTTGCTCGTCAGTAGAGTCCCTTTCTATTTAATTCCAAGATTGCTCGTCAGTAGAGTCTTTTCGTTCGTTAATTTTTAGTTTGCTCGTCAGTAGAGTCCCTATTTTAATTATTATTTTGCTTGTCAGTAGAGTTCATTTTACTTCTTTTTAATTTTGCTCGTCAGTAGAGTCCCTCTTCTATTTATTTTCAGTTAGCTCGTCAGTAGAGTTTCTTTCCCAATAATTTTTAATTTTGCTCATCAGTAGAGTCCCTTTCACTATATTTTTTGAGTTTGCTCGTCCGCATCTTGACAAGAGCCTGAAATAATATCTATTATTATTGACTACGGCTTGCTTATGAATAAATAAATAAAAAAAATAAACATAGTCCTTTTTACTATATTTTTCAAGTTGCTTGTTGGTAGAAGCCCTCTTCCATTAATTTTTAATTTACTCGTCAGTAGAGTCTTTTCTTCTTATAATTAAAATATTTATAATTTAGTATTAACTCAAATATCATATAACTAACAAACAGTCTTAAATCAACATTCAAAGCAATAACATCTAACATATCATCTATAAGTCTTAATATTTCATTCAAATATACAATAGTTAAACACTTATCATTATCTTTTAATCGGTCTGATGTAGCCACTATGTATATATCTGGTCGTTCAAAAAATATAAATAAAGTGTAAGTGTTTTTAATAGAGTTCGGCAGCATCTCGATGGATCACGAACTGCTATACATTTTTAATCTATGTTTTCACAACATATGTTTGGTCCATTTGAACCGAATTGTCAAATAGTGAACAGTTTCTTTAAATTTAATGAGGCAATTCTCTTATAACAGAGTTTATAACATGGCGTTGTCATAGCAACGCTATCTTATGCTTGTTCTTGGCAGTGAATATTATGAAAATGTATATCCAAATTATTCTCGTCAATAGAATTATTATATATATAGTCTATATTATATTATATATATAGTCTATATTATATTATATTATATATAGTCTTATTATATTTTATTTTATTTTATTTCCAGTTTTAGGTGCAACAATCACCTCAGATTCGATAGTCGTCCCATCTAACGATTGCACCAAACCGATGATGTACCACCAACCGAGTGGTCCCCAGATGACAACCATTATGGCTTACGGAGACACAAACCAGCATTTACCACAAGGAACTGCAACTATAGCATACACACAAATTCCTGGAGTGGCTTATGGGCCACCTGGCAGCCTTGCAGTGGTACATGGTGGTACTTTGAGACGTGGTCAAAACATGGTAAGTGGTAAATGTCCAATTAACACTAACATCCTCCTTGGGTAAATTTACGTGCTACAATTGGTAGCGCCATCTATGATATTCCTTGAGAACTAAACTTTTGGAGCCGTGTTCACCACCTATTTATGCTTGTTAATCTATGTGTACTACTACTAACATCTTCAGTTTCTTTCTAACACTCATATCATCTCTCTCTCCACCAGTCTATGATGCCATCTGTAGTCCCGAATCTGCTCCACAACGCTCCACAAATGCACATGCTACCTTCAGACATCACCATGATGTCACCCGGCGACGTGTCGACCCTTCAAAGGCAACCCCCGGGTCAACATTTCTACTACGGCTGACATCCGGTCGCGGATATCTGCCAGAACTATCCTGCTGCGGCGGATATTTGTCAGCAGTATCCGCCACAGCAACAACAGATGGCGACAATGACAATGAGAAATATGCAGCAGCAGGCTGCTCCAAGTAGAGCGGAGGCGATGTGCGCAGGGGGGAGGACTTATTGTTTCTAGTACTATTTTGTCGCGGAGGCGACCAATGGGGGACAGGAGAGGGTTTCGGTATCACGTGACAGTGTGAGTTGGGAGAATGCGGTTGGTAATCGATACATATCGGATACAAGTGACGGGGTGCAGGACTTGGATGCAGGTGATGTGGTTGTTGGTGTGGAAGACGACTGTCCAGGGGTAATAAAGGATAGTAAAGCTAGTGTTAGTGGTTCTAATCGGTTTTTTGGTATACGTGTACTTCCGAGTGATGTTGGAACTGGTGTAAATAAAACTTTGGTACCCAAAAGTGTAGGCCAAGACGTTTTGAAACCACCAGTTGATGACTATAATAAATTAAATGCTGAAACTAATCCAGAAGTTTTGGATGAACCTTCAAATTCTGATACGACAATTGGTGACCTGCAGTTATAAGTTTGCACCAGAAGAATGCCAAAGACTTTTTAACTTCCCGTAGGGTAGTTCTAGCAATGGGCTGAAAATCAAAAATGAAAATTTTTACATTTCTCGACGTTTTGAAGGTTTCTGAACATTTTACTGGCATACTTCAGAAAAAATGGGCCGAAAATCGAAACTGAAAATTTTTACATTTCTCGTCGTTTTGAAGGTTTCTGAACATTTTACTGGCATACCTCAGAAACTAAGGGTGTGTGTGTGAGGATACAATTTTTCGTCCACGTTTTCGGGCTCACGGATCAACCGATTGGAATGATTTATTTACCATTCGATTCCTATTGATAGGGAGATGTGCTTATTAGTTTTTGGCGAAGGCAGGTACAGCCGTTACGGAGATACGCGGCAAAGAGTGCAGAAAATACAAATCGAGTTTTTGAGAGAACTGAGCATCCGATTTGAATGATCTAAAAAACATTCGATTTGTAATGATTGGGAGAAGAGGTGATTAGTTTTTGGTAAAGGCAGGTCCAGTCGTTACGGAGATACAGCGCTAAATGTGTAGCTAAAAGAATAAATGCAGAGCCAAATCCATAAAATCTACCATGACATTGAAGTAACTAAAGCAAGGGATAAAAAACTTTTTGCAGAAACTGCATTATTGGTAGTCCTTTTTACTCTTTCATTTCAAGATCATTTCTACCATTTACCATGCCCAATGCAAATTCAAGAAGAAAATAATGTTCTAGCTCCAGTTGACAAAAAATTTGACCTAAAATCTTTTGAAAATACAAAAAATCCATTTTTTGACCAGTAACTGGTAATTGTAAAACTTGGTACAAAAGCAGGTTGATTCATTAAAAGTTTTTTTTTGAATTTTAGACCATTACTGCCATTTACCTTTTACAATCCAAATTAGGAAGAAAATAATGTTTTAGCACCAGAAAACTAAAAATTTGATCAAAAATCTCTTGCAAAAAACACAGGTTGATCAAAATAATCAATTTCTTTACCAATAATTCTATAGAGAAATGACTGTTCTCCTGGTAGATAATTTTTATATCAAATTGTTGTGCTCTAAATCATAAGAAACACGTTTGAAATTATAAAAACGTGACTGTTCTCCTGGCAGATGGTCGTTTGAAAAAACTGCTGTATAAAAACACATTTTTCATTACATTGAGGATGTGACTGTTCTCCTGGTAGATCATTCAGATATCATAAGAATTATTCTTGCAAACGTTTAGAACAATTAAATATATAACAAAATAATTCTTTATATGTGCCTGTTCTCCTGGTAACTCATTTTTACATCAACTCGATGTGCTCTAAATCGTGCAACAAGTTTGAAATATAAAAAAAAAACATGACTGTTCTCCTGGTAGTTTGATATGGTAATTTGAAAAGATTACAATGGTGAAATAACATTAAATTAAAAAGTTCTGACTACTGTATAAAAAACATGTATTATTACATTGAGAATGTGACTGTTCTCCTGGTAGATCATTCTAAACATCATAAGAATTATTAGTGTAACCGGCTAGAACGATCAAAAATAGTTTTTGATATGTGACTGTTCTCCTAGTAACCAAGTGATAACTCAAAAGGACAAGAACCGTCATTTTTCTGGAACTACTCCAAATTGGATTGCTTTAAATGATGCAACTGGTAGGAGCTAAGGACCAATAAGGATAATGGAATCATTTTCCTTGATATCGTGACAACTTTGTATAAAAATGATTGATATATGTGACTGTTCTCCTAGTAACTTGGCAATCATTCGAAACGATAAAAATCGCCATTGCCCTGTAACGACCTTAAATTGGACTACGAAATTAATTTATAATATGACTGTTCTCTTGGTAACCTGATGGATCTAAATGATAACAATGATCGTTCTAGAGAGATGACTTCCAATGGTTGATATTCTTTTTATAAATTTTTTAAAAAATTATAAATTTGTGACTGCTTTCCTGGTAGCCAGATCATTCGAAACGACATTTTTCTGAAACAAAAATAATCTGATAATAAATTCTTAGAAAATTGATAGATTTGTGACTGCTCCCTTGTAGCCTTATCATTAAAATCGACAAGAACCATTATTTTCTTTAAACGGCCTCAAATTGGTTGTAATGTAAATTGATTGTAATGTGACTGTTCTCCTGTTAACCTGATGATTCTGAACAATAACAATGATCCTCTTCGATTTTAAATTCTTAAGAAATTGATGGATTTGTGACTGCTCTCCTGGTCTTTTTAAGCAAATTTTTTGGAATGTCTAATGCTTCAAAATTTTACTAGTTTTTTTCTGGTGAAAGTTTTGTTGCCATTAGAAGTTGCTGCTATTATTATACCAAGTTGAGGATAAGTATTTGCTGAAGATATAAACGTGGGACTAATTTATAGATCGATTAATAATAATGTTAAAACTTTTACTAAACAAATTAGTGGTGCACAGGTGTCGACAAAAACAATTGAACCGATCGCCAACTAATTTTAACCAAGTGATGTATTTGTATATAATATCATTATAAGTTCAAAGTGTATTTAAAAAAAAATCAAATATAATCCCGCCCTTGATTAATAATAATGTTAAAACTTTTACTAAACAAATTAGTGGTGCACAGGTGTCGACAAAAACAATTGAACCGATCGCCAACTAATTTTAACCAAGTGATGTATTTGTATATAATATCATTATAAGTTCAAAGTGTATTTAAAAAAAAATCAAAATATAATCCGCCCTTGTTAACCAAAAACTTTAATTTCAAGACATTAAATATAATGATCCAGTGAAAGTATATATTCTAATTACTTATAATAATAATAATATTAATAACAACTATGCCAAATGTATGTACATTTTAATCAAACACATTTATAACGATACTGCACAATTTTTTTATTTCAAATATATATAATATATATTGTACTTAATATTAAAACTTGCATTTATATGTTTGTTAATATGCAATATTTATTACAAGCCAAAGATTACGATTTGGTGAATTTTTGGAAACTTGGGGTAGAATTAGAATTAAGTTAGAAATGTTTTTGTGACCTAAAATTTGAAATTGGTTTAAGAAATATTTAGTAATTTTATATTATGAATGTTTTTATTATATAAGGGCTGTCGAGCACAAAAATATGCAACTTTTTAAGAAAATTGGTTTCATGTTTCAGACTTGAGAAGAAATACCAATATCAGGAATTTTGGAAATTTAAGTTATATTTTTGAAATCTTGATTTTGAGCATAAAACGACTAGAATTTGGTTTGTATTAAAACCAAAAAGTTTTGCTAGTGGTTCTAGAAACAAAGAGAAACTGTACAAAATTATCTTACAATTAGAACAAAGAAGTTTTGATCAAAGTTTGAACCAGATTTTTAACTTACCGTAAGGTAAGTTATTATAATCGTCCAAGAATCGGAATTGTAAATTTTGCACATTATCACGTTTCAGGATTTCTGAACTTTCTGGTTTTGAACAGAAAAACTGTATATATGTGTATGTTTTTTTTCGTCCACGTTTTCGAGCGCACCGAATGGTTGAAGAAAATATTCGATTCCTATTGATAGCGAGATGTGCTGATTAGTTTTTGCAAAGGCAGGTCCAGAAGTTTTGGAGATACACGTGCAAAATTTATTTAGTTTTACCAAAACAACTATAATAACAAGCAACAATCGGATCAAATATGATTTTTAACAAAAAGGACTCTACAGACGAGCAAAATATATATGTGAATAGAAAGAAAGAAAAGGACTCTACTGATAATCAAACTTAATGTTCGATTTTTAACAAAAAGACTCTACTGACGAGCAAACTTTATATTTGGTTTTTAACAAAAAAACTATTTATTAGATGTACAACTTTGCCGCCGCCGATGGTATACAAATTGCTTTGTAACAAAGGCGAAAGCAAAGTTGTATATCAAATAGGCATTTTAGAGCATACCGAGTTGCTTTAGGGCTTTGTGATGTTCGACAATATTATTGATTATTTAATTTTCTTTAATTTTGCTGAATATATCATTTATTTCAAACGAATAATTTAGAAGTTACAGGCAATAAAGCAATAATATGCTCCAAGTATACTGAATTCCAAACCAAGATTTAACAGTACATTCTATGAAAGAAATATAACAAAGTCAACGTTTGTATGGAAACTAGTATACTTTTGTAAAACGTTAAAAAAACTGTTTTAAAGCACTTTATGCGTAAAAATTAAGTATACAACTTTGCTGCAGCCGTTTTTGCAATATAAAGTGTTTATAATAATGGCGGAAGCAAAGTTGTACACCTAATATGCATTTTAGAACATACCGAGTTGCTGTATAGCTTGGTGATGTTTAGCAATATTGTAGATCATTCAATTTTCTTTAATTTTGCCAAATACATCATTCATATAAAACAAACGGTTTAGAAGTTACAAGCAATAAAGCAAAAATATCCATCAAGTATACTGAGTTCCAAACCAAGATATCACTGAACATACTATGAAAGAAATCTGTGACAAAGTCAACGTTTGTATGGAAACCAGTATACTATTGTAAACCGTTAAAAAACTATTTTAAAGTACTTTTTATGCATAAATATTAAGTGTACAACTTTGCTGCCGCCGTTTTTGCAGTATAAAGTGTTTATAATAAAGGCGGAAGCAAAGTTGTAGAGTAAATATACATTTTAGAGCATACCAAGTTGCTGTAGAGCTTGGTGATGTTTAGCAATATTATAGATCATCCAATTTTCTTTAATTTTGCCTAATGCATCGTTCATATTAAACAAACGGTTTAGAAGTTACAAGCGACGAAACAAAAAAATACACTAGTACATGCCTTCGTAATCTGATTGTATGTTGCGTTTCAAATGCTATTTTAAAGTACACCGAGTTGCTCTAGGGCATTGCACCCTTAGAAGCTTTTATAGACAGGTTAATTTTGAACAAATTTCCCGCAAACTTCATTCAAATCAAACGAATGCTTTAGAAGTTACAAGCGACTAAACGAAAAAATACACTTACACACGTCTGGGGTATAAAATCAATTGTTACGATTGTGACTGAACCTATATCGGCGAAATTAGACAAAATTTAATAAAATTGTTTTTTTTAAACAAGTTTTGATTCTGTTGACATACTCTTCGACAGCCCTGAATTTTCCCAAATTCTTGACCCAAGTTTCCATCTGCAAAAAACTTGTACATATTAAAATTTAAGCCAAAAAATTATTAATAATTAAATTAATAACAAAATTAATTTAATTATTAATACATTTTACGTTCTGTATATATATTATATAACAAAATTTTTATATTATATGTAATATAATACTCCGAGAACTTTATTAATAAGTATAAATAAATAAATATAAATATAAATAAATTAATAAATAAATAGAGATTACTATGAGTAATAATAAACTGTTGATTGATCATATTCTAAAGAACGATTTTGTTAATTTAATAATAATAATATTAATTTGATAAAATTTTAATTGATATTGAATTTATAAATGAATGTATATGAAGGGTTATGTTTTATAGTTTTATTTTTTGCGGAAAAGTTTTATTAGTAATTTATTAAGATGTAATAAAAACGATAAAGAATTTGTAATGAATAAAAATATATGTAATTGCATTGTTATATAAAGTAATGGTTTTATTAATATGTTAATTCAATATTATTAATTTTTAATCTTTTTTTTTAATTTTTTTTTTTCTAGAAAAAAACAGATTGACCCTAAGAAGACCTAAATTGAACTTGATGGGTTTAGAATGTCTCATATATGTCTTGATTGGTAAAATTTTTATTATCGATTTTATTTTAATTATTTTGTTAATCCAATTTTGATTTTTATGGTTATTTATTTTTAGATTAATTATATATTAGCAAAGATTATCCTTAAGATTACTATATTTATTCTCAGGATGTCCCATTAGGTTAAACTAGGTATGACTAATTTTATTATTATTTTTATTACTATTTTTTAAATATGCTTTCATTTTTTTGTATTTTTTCATTTGAATATAGGTATATTTCAGCACAGATTAACCCATAGACGTCCCATATTCATCTTCATGGGTGCACTATGTCCCAGACTTGTCCCATAAATGTCCCACTCTTGTACCAGTGGTTTAAAAATCAGGTAACATGATTTTTATTTTTTATTGTTATTATTATTTACATAAGCTGTTGCTAATTTATGTGTCAAACGATTCAGTATGACTTGAAACGTCGAGAAAACATTGAATTATTAAATTTAAATTCCAAACGAATTTGTTACAAACAGTAAATGCAAGGTTTGAAAATATGTTAGAAATCGGTTCGATTTTGTGCTAGAAACGCTCTTGTGGTTTAGTAGATGTCACTGCTAATTAAGAAGTAATTAATTATCGGTTAATAAACTTGCAAATTTTATAATTTGAATAAAAATTTGCAAATTTATGAAAAAAAATGAAGAATGTTCCAAAATTTTAATTAAAGTTTGATGGAATATTTTTAAAAAACTTTAGATTTAAAATTTGTTTAACAAAATTTACAATTTATAAGAATTTGATTAAAATTTATTAAAAAATATTAAAATTTTTCTAAAATTTATCCGAAGCCGTTTCTTCATTAAGTTTTAATTAATAACATTTGAACCATGAAATCCATGAAATTTTCACCTAAAAATTCTTTTTTGTCATATTTAAATAAAAAATCTTGGAAAAAATTTAATATTTTTTTAACAAATTTGCGAACTTTTAATCAAATGATAAAATTGACTTTTACAAAGCACTATATACGTAAATATTAAGTGTACAACTTTGATGCCGCCGTTTTTGCAATATAAAGTGTTTATAATAAAGGCGGAAGCAAAGTTGTACATTTCAAATGCGTTTTAGAGCATACCGAATTGTTGTAGAGCATTATGATGTTTGACAATATTGTTGATTACTTAATTTTCTATAAATTTGCTGATTACATCATTTATTTTGAGCGAACGGTTTAGAAGTTACAAGCGATAAAGCAAAAATGTACACCAAATATACTAAATTCCAAACCAAGATGTTACCGTCATTATTATGAAAGAAATTTTTGACAATGTCAACATTTGTATGAAACTTAGTATATTTTTAAAACCATTGAAAACTCTTAAAAAAACTACTTTAAAGCGTAAATATCAAGTGTACAACTTTGCTGACGCCGTTTTTGCAATATAAAGTCCTTACAATAATGGCGGAAGCAAAGTTGTACATTACATAAGCGTTTTAGAGCATACTGAGTTGCTGTAGAACTTCATAATATTCGGCAATATTGTAGATTATTTAATTTTCTATAAATTTGCCTCAAGCATCATTCATGTCAAACAAATGGTTTAGAAGTTACAAGCGATTAAGCAAAAATATGCACTATGTATACTAGGGTGGTCCTTAAAATGGTCTTTTTCGAATTTCCTTGCTCTCAGGGGCTCAAATGGTTCCAAATAGATAAAAAACAATTCTCTGAAAGTTTTAGCTCTTAATATTAACATTTAGATAGAGCGCAATTCAATCAAAGTTTTGTATGGAAATAGCATGGAAAAATTTTCAAAAATTTTAAAAATGTTTTTTAGATGTAACTTAGCGAACAAATGAATTAATAAAACTCATTTATTTGTCGCTAAGTTACACCTAAAACATGTTTTTTTAATTTTCAAATTTTTTTTCATGCTCTTTTCATACAAACTTTGATTGAATTGCGCTCTATCTAAACGTTAATATTAAGAGCTAAAACTTTCAGAGAATTGTTTTTTATCTATTTGGAACCATTTGAGCCCCTGGGAGCAAGGAAATTCGAAAATGACCATTTTAAGGACCACCCTAATGTATACTGAATTCCAGACCAAGATGTCACCGTACATACTATGAAAAAATTCTTTGATAAAGCTGTCATTTGTATGGAATTTAGTATACTTTTAAAACCATTGAAAACTCTTAAAAAACTACTTAAAAGCGTAAATATTAAGTGTACAACTTTGCTATCGCCGGTTTTGCAATATAAAGTCCTCAAAATAATGGCGGAAGCAAAGTTGTACATTATATATTATGCAAATTTTAATCAAATTCTTAAAAATTGTAAATTTCTCTTAAACAAATTTTTAATCTAAAGTTTTTTAAAAATATTCCATCAAATTTCAACTAAAATAATGGAAAATTGTTCATTTTTTTTCATAAATTTGCAAGTTTTCATTCAAATTATAAAATTGTTATCCAAATTTTTTACTCCTTCAAATTTAATAAAAATTTTGAAAATTCTTTCGTCAAACTTTGGATAAAATTTCAGGAGATTTTTAAATTTACAAATTATTTATAAATTTACAAATTTTCAATCAAACGATAAATTTGTTAATTTTTTCAACATCCTAACAAAATTTTAAATTTTTTTGAAGAATTATTGAATAAAAAAATATGCTATTATCGTTTTTTAACTAAAATTTTTATTTTTTTTTTAATTTTTTGCATTAGTTTGTATAATTTTAAGCAAATGCTGTCGAAATTAATTTTTTTGATGTTTTAACTTGTCCTTCACAAAAAAAAAATAGTTTTTTGATAACTATGTCAATTTGTCAAACAAACAATAAAGTTGTCATTCAAAAATACTAAACTAGATTTTTTTAGTTTTGTTTTTACTAAACTAGTTTTTATATATTACCCAAACCGGAAACTTTTTCTACTACAAAATAAAATTATAACTTTCACGGATATAAACCACATTTTTTACAAATTTTTGGAGTAGATTTCCACATATTTTTTTGACACAAATAAATTTTTTTTTATCAAGTAACCACTAAAAATTTTTTGTTTCATTTCAAAACCGAGCGGATGGTTTTTGAAAAAATGTCATGAACATTTTAGCGCAAAATTCAAAATTATATTAGTTAATTATTTAACTCCAAAAAAAATTCTCAACAAGTTTAACTAATCTCATGTATCAATTTAATTTTAGGGCAAAAAATAAATAAAACACAATAATGGCTCTGCCTCCGACCAAATCAACCGGGTAAGTGAAAATTTTATTTTTGATAATTTTTTGTAGACAATTTTGTTCTGAGGGTTGAAAAGGTTTAGATGTGGAATTATAGATAATTTTATTAGCTTTTTAATGATGTATAATAGTTAGTAGGTATTTAAGTGAATTATATTAAAATAAATATAAATGCAAATAAAAACGTGGTTAAAGCTAAAACAATATGGCGTCTTGCAAAGATTTTAATGCCAAAGTTTAACGAATTTTTTTAATATAATTTTGTTCTAGGAGTATCAAAGTTTTATACACAGATTTATAGACAATTCAATTAGTTTTCAAATGATATATAATAGTTAGTATGTGTTTGAGTAAATTATTATAAAATAAATTTAAATGCAAACAAAAGCCTTGTTGAAGCTAAAACAATATGGGCGCCTTACGAAGATTTTAATGGTCAAGTTTGACGAATTATTTTTATATAATTTTGTTCTAAAAGTTACAAAGTTTTATATACAGATTTATTGACAATTTAATTAGCTTTCCAATGACATATAAAAATTTAAAGGTGTTAAAGTAAATTATTTTAAAATAAATATAAATGCAAGCAAAAGCGTTATTGAAGCTAAAACAATATGGGCGCCTTGCAAATATTTTAATGTCAAAGTTTAAGAAATTATTTTTATATAATTTTGCTCTAAAAGTTGCAAAGTTTTATATACAGATTTATAGACAATTTAATTAGTTTTCTAGTGATTTATAATATCTATGATATGTTTAAGTAAATTATTTTAATATAAATATAAATCAAATCTAAGCGTTGTTGAATCTAAAACAATATGGGCCCTTTACAAAGATTTTAATGCCAAAGTTTAAGGAATTATTATTAAATAATTTTGTTCTAAAAGTTGCAAGGTTTTATTTACAGATTTATAGACAATTTAATTAGTTTTCAAATGGTATATAACAGTTAGCATGTTTAAGTAAATTATAGTAAAATAAATATAAATCCAAACAAAAGCGTTGTTGAAGCTAAAACAATATGGACGTCTTTCAAAAATTTTAATGGCAAAGTTTAAGGAATTATTTTTATAAAATTTTGTTCTAAACGTTTTGGAGATTTATATACAGATTTATAGACAATTTAATTACCTTTCAAATCACATATCATAGTTAGTATATGTTTAAGTAAATTATTATAAAATAAATATAAATCCAAAACCAAAACGTTGTTGAAGCTAAAACAATATGGGCGCCTTACAAAGATTTTAATGCCAAGTTTGAAAAATAATTTTTATATAATTTTGTTCCAACAGTTACAAAGTTTTATATACAGATTTATAGATAATTTTATTAGCTTTCTAATGATATATAATAGTAAGTATGTGTTTAAGTAAATTATATTAAAATAAATATAAATCCAAACAAAAGCGTTGTTGAAGCTAAAACAATATAAATCGAAAAAAAGGCGTTGTTGAAGCTAAAACAATATGGACGCCTTACGAAGATTTTAATGGCCAAAGTTTGACGAAATATTTTTAAATAATTTTGTTTTAAAAGTTGCAAAGTTTTGTATATAGATTTATAGACAATTTTTTGGACTTTCTAACGATATATCATACTGTATAACATTAAGAACAAATTTTGTCAGAACAAAACCAAATATAAAAAAATTTAACCATAGAAATCCCCCAATGACTAATAACTAGATACTGAATTTTTAAATTTCAGATATTTTTTGTAATTAATTTTGTTCCAAAAGTTTATAAACGTTATATACAGATTCATAGAAAATTCTTCAAAGTTTCTAACGATATATCATATATTATTTGGAACAATTTTTTTTTGCAAAATTAACGTAAACTTTGCAATTTAATATTATCAATTCAGTTTTTTTTTCATTCACTTTAATGGACAAAATTTTTGTTCTCACGAATTTTCACAAAACCTTTTGATTTTACGCCAAAACTCTTAAAGCACAAATAGATAATAATATAGATAATCTTATTGATAATAAAATTACCTACCTAAGTTACTTTAACAATATTAAAATCATATAAATATTATAGATGCTACAAAGTTTTGAAAACTAACATTCATTCACCCAAGCAAGTACACCTCCAGGACAAAATTTTAGTTTTTGCAAAATTTCACAAAAACTAATAACTCTGCGCCAAAACTCTTTTCAAACAATTTATAGCCAATAAAATTTTCCATCTAATCTTTTTCAACCAAATTTAAATCGTAAAAAAATTATAGAAACTACATAACTTCAAAAACTTACAATTTTGTTCATTTCCAGGAGCATGAGACGAATGATGCCGCCTGGTACATCAGCGTAAGAAATTTACAAAGAATTTATTTAATATTTTTTTTATTTAATTAATATTAAAAATAATTAATTTTAAAAATATTATAGGCCTGGACAATCAAGAGCACAAGGTGGACCATCATTCAGGTAATAATAAAAAAAAAATTGAATGAAATTGAATAAAGTAAAAAAGTTGTGCACGTTAAAAACTATTTTAAAACACTTGTTTGGGTTTTGATATTTTTTTAAAGTTACTTCAAAAAGTCTAAAAAACCTTCAAATATCATTTATAAAATATTTGGTATATATTAAAAATATATTACAATTATTTTCTACAATTTTTACCCCATGGGTTAATAATAGGACGTTTTTAGAAGAAACCGGTTCTTCATAGTTCACGAATGGGTTTTTATCTTTCATTTTGGTTCCTTACGTCACTTTAGCCTCCAATTTTTTTTATTTAATTACAAAAATGTTAAATACATATTATTTTCATAAATTTGATTTATCAAATTAATTAATTTTGGTAATTTTTAAATAGTTTAGCAGCTTCCGCAAAAATTATGGCCGAAACGAGCAGGGCTTTAGAGAGATTAGGACGACAGAGAATTTTGTGAGTTTTTTGGAAAATTTTGAACTAAACTGGCGTAAGGGACACAAAAAATTATATTTATTAATTTATGCAATTTCTGGATTTTTAATTTATTTTTTATTCATTAATTTTTTTAATTGGGTTGTACTTTTTAAGGTTACAACTAAATATAATTGTGTTAATGAATATTTTTATTTACTAAATTATCAAAAATGTGTGTAAAAAAATTTCTTACGCCAGTTTTGTTTATTTTATTAATTATTTAATATATTTTTTCTATTTTTTTGCAGGGAACCTACTTCATCAATTCAACATTTAAAAATGTAAGTACACGTTTATTTTATTTTAGTAGTTTCTAATATATTTTTTAAATGTTTTTGGACTTTTTTTAGGACAAACTAAATTAATATATTTGAATTTTGAATTTTTTTTATATAATTTTGTTGATTTTAATTAATTTTTCTTTGGTGATTTTTTTCCTAGTATAAGTTTTTTGTAGTTTTTGAGTTTGTTAATTTTTTTAGATTGTATTTATTTAAATTGGGTCATTAGGGACGTTTATGGGACATTGATGGGATAATATTTCATATCTTAAAACTAAAAATCCTTTAAATACAGATTGTGTAAAGCAAACAATTTAGTAAATTTATAAGTTTAATTAAGATATTTTCCACTAGCACCAAGTCTACGTATATAGGACATTCTTGGTGTAGTTATATAACAATTTTTGTTTTTAAAATGTTAAACATTTTTTTGTATTTTTTGCTTTTTTTAATCTAAGATTCAGTTTTTTTAAGTCTAAGCAAAAGTGTTCTTATTTGTTTGATCCGTTGTAACTTCTAAACTACTTTATACGAACAAAATATTTGAAGAAATCATAGAAAATTTACTAGTAAATAATAGTGTCTAATATTGTAAAGCCCTACAGCAACTCGGTATACTCTAAAACCGTTTTTGAAACTTTGCTATTCAACTTTCTTTTATCACGACACACGTTGGACAAAAGTGTACTTTATTGTTTGATTCTTTGTAACTTCTGAATTACTTTATAAAAATTATCAAAATGTTTGGAGAAAATATAGAAAATTTAATAGAAAATAATACTGTCTAATATTATAAAGCCCTACAGCAACTCGGTATACTCTAAAATCGCTTTTGACACTTTACTATTCAACTTTCTTCTATCATTACACACGTTGGATGAAAGTGTTCTTTGTTGTTTGATTCGTCGTAATTTTTAAACTACTTTATGAAAAATATCAACATATTAAGAGAAAGTATAGATAATTATATACTAAATAAAAGTCTGTAGTATCATAAAACTTTACAGCAACTCGGTATACTTCAAAATTGCTTTCAAACCAACTTACTTCTATAATTGAACATTATGGATAAGAGTGTACTTGTTTGTTTGATCCCACGTAACTTTTAAACTACTTATTTTAGATGAACAAAATATTTTGAGAAATTATAGATAATTTAATAATCAATAACATTTTCTTATATTGTCTAACTCTACAGCAACTCGTTATACTCTAAAATCGCATTCAAAGCAACCTACTTCTATCTCTATTCATGCTGTGCAAACGTGTACTCGTTTGTTTGGTTTTTTGTAAATTTTAAACTACTTCACCAAAATAAATCAAATATTCGAAAAAGGTATTGTATAATAAATCATAAATTAAAGTCTCTGATTTTGTGAAACTCTATAACAACTGAGTATACTCTAAAATCGCTTTTGAAACTTTACTATTCAACTTTCTTTTATCATTACACTCTCTTGGCTAAATGTGTCTCTCTGGATTTGATACGTTGTAACTTCTAAACTACTTGTTTCAAATGAACAAACCATTTGAAAAAAGTATAGAAAATTTACTAGTAAATATTTGTGTCTAATATTATTAAGTCCTACAGCAACTCGGTATACTCCAAAATCGCATTTGAATCATCTTGCTTCTATCTCCATTCATGTTGGGCAAAAGTGTACTTGTTAGTCTGATCCGTTGTAACTTCTAAACTACTTGTTTTAAATAAACAAAATATTTCGAAGAAATATAGATTATTTAATAATAAATAATATTCGTTAATATTGTTAAGTTCTACAGCAACTCGTTATACTCTAAAATCGCATTCAAAGCAACTTTCTTCTATCTCCACTCACGTTGGGCAAAAGTGTACCCGTGTGTTTGATCTTTTGTAACTTCTAAATTACTTGTAATAAATAAATGAAATATTTTGAGAAAGTATAGAAAATTTAACAATAAATAATAGCCTTTAATATTATAAAATTGTACATCAACTCAGTATACTTCAAACTCCCATCCAAACCAACCTACTTCTATTTCCACTCACTTTAGGCAAAGGGACACTGATTTGTTTGATTCGTTGTAACTTCTAAGCTAGTTACGTTAAATAAACGAAATGTTTATAGAAAGTATAGAAAATTCAATAGTGAATAATAGTTTCTAACATCATAATACTCTAAAGCAACTTGATATACTCTAAAATTGCTACTAAATATTAAATTGACAATATAAATTGTGACTTTATACACCAATGGGATATCCATGGGACATAAATAGGACATCTATGGGACATTAATGCAATGTTATATTATTTTTATTAAATATTATTAATTATTGTTGAATAATTTCTATCAAATAATAATTATTAGTATTATAATTAATAGTAAATTAATATTTTTCAGCGAAACTAAAAGAAGAGTATCAGGCGAAGGGCTTAATAAGCAGGTTGTTACTAACACGTGAGTATTTATATTATTTATAAATATATATATATATATATATATACATATACACTTTTAACATATGTATATATATATATATATATATATATTAATATAAATATTTTTTAATTTCAGCACTTCTGAATCAATAGTAGTTGATCAGGGTGGACAAGCAACAATGACAGATATGGAAAGGTAAATAAATTATATATATATATATATATATATATATATATGTTGAAAGTGTTTAAATTTGATGTTGAAATGTATGATTGATTTCTTGGAGGGCGTAACATCAAGTAAAAATTTTATTTTTCCATACGTTTCGACGTAAAATTCTACGTCATCGTCAGTGGTTCTACGATTTTGAAGAAAAAAAACAGAAAATAACGTTAAAAATTAAATATACAATAGTAAAAATAAAAAGAAAGAGATTTAACTAGAGAGACAGACTAATTATATCTAAACCTTAAATTAAAATAATGCATAAAACATTACTTAATCTTAGAATTTCAAATAAGTATATTAAAAATTATTAACTTCCCGTAGGGTAAGTTATTGTAATGGGCCGAAAATCGGAATTGAAAATTTTTACATTTCTCGACGTTTTGAAGGTTTCTGAGCATTTTGGCATACCTCAGAAAAAATGGATGTGTGTGTGTGTGTGTGTGTATGTATGTGTGGATACAAATTTCCAGTCACGTTTTAGGGCGCACGGATCAACCGATTTGAATGGTTCAAAAAACATTCGATTCCTATTGATAGGGAAAAGAGCTGATAAGTTTTTGGCAAAGGCAGGTCCAGCCGTTTCGGAGATACGGAGCAAAGAGTGCGGAAAATAGAAATCGAATTTTTGAGAGAACGGAGTATCCGATTTGAATGATCTAAAAAACATTCAATTAGTAATGATTGGGAGAAATGTTTATTAGTTTTTGGCAAAGGCAGGCCCAGCCATTTCGAAGATACAGAGCTAAATATGTAAAAATGGCAGTTTTTGAGAGAACTAAGCGTCCGATTTGAATGATTCAAAAAACTTTCTGCTTGTCTTAACAAAATAATTGATTTTGGAAAAAAAAATTTTGTTCCATTTTTTTTTTTTTTTTTTTAGTTTTTGTTGAAACAAATAATTTCAACTCTGCAATTCAGTTTATATAATTCTTATAAATATTAGACAATGTTACAATATTTATAATGATCTATTTGAAAACATTCAGTATTCCTCGAACATTTCGTTACGGTACGGGAAGTTCCAGCAATTTGCCTTAAGGCACGATGCCACCCACCCCACTAGTTTAATTTTTCAACTTATATTAATTAATCTTTAATTTTCAGAGTGAGGAGACAAGCGCAACGACAACCTAGTACATCAAGGTAATACTTATCAAATATAATACTTCTATCATGATAAAATAGAATAATAAAATGGATATTATGTTAAAAGTAACAGTCGCAGTGCTTTGTTTTGTGTAGTATGTAATTTCTTACAAGTTTGGCTTTTTTATACTAAGTTTTATTAATTTTTTGTTTATAGGTGTCCGCAGAGTAGCAGCGGAACAGGCGCAATTAGGCGAACGTCGCGGCCGACGACAGCGCCGGCATCTGTCGGCAGAGGCGCTGCTCCTGCAGCAAGACAAGCGTCCACTGTAAGTATATACATGGAACTAGTTAAGCATTGGTACGGAACCCATAGGAATGTAAACAAAATGTATACTTATTATTAAAATCTCTATAAAATATCTAATAATTTGATGTGCATATGTCTAATGATCAGTTTTGACCGCCAGATGCCATTATTTTTTTTTACTTTTTTTGTTAGATCTCCGAAACCGCTAGACCTGCCCTCATGAAAATTTGATCAGTCTTCATATTGTTAATACAAGTAAAATGTTTTTTGAATTATTAAAATCGGACGCTCTGTTCTCTTGAAAACTGAGTTATCGTTTTGGCATTTTTTGCCCCGTATCTTCGGAACAGCTAGACCTGCCTTCGCCAAAAACTAATCAGCACACGTCTCTTTATCAATACGAATCATATGCTTTTTGAATTATTCAAATCGCTTCATCCGTGTTCCCGAAATCGTCGACGAGCATTTGTATCCGAATACACATACACACGCACACACACACACATATACGCATATATCCATTTTTTCTAAGGTATGACAAAATATTCAGAAAGTTTTGAAACGTAAAGACATAAAAATTTTCATTTTCGATTTTTTTGCAATTACTATAACTCACCCTACGGGAAGTTAATTATAATAAAATTTTATTATTTTATTGACAAATTGCCCTTTTGGGGCTGAAGTGTGAAATAGCTGAAAAACAATATATTTTAATATTATTAACTATCCGTAGGGTAGTTATAGTAATGGGCCGAAAATCGAAAATGAAAATTTTTGCATTTCTCGACGTTTTGGAGGTTTCTGAACATTTTTAAGGGGCATACCTCAGAAACTAAATGGATGTGTGTGTGTGTGTTTGTTTTGTATGTCCGCATTTTTTCGTCCACGTTTTCGGTCGCACGGATCAGCCGATTGGAATAGTTCAAAAAACATTCGATTCCTATTGATAGGGAGATGTGCTGATTAGTTTTTGGCAAAGAGAGGTCCATTCGTTACGGAGATACGGGGCAAAGAGTGCAGAAAATACAAATCGAGTTTTTGACAGAACGGAGTATCAGATTTGAATGATCTAAAAAATTTTCTGCTTGTATTGACAAAACAATTGCTTTTGAGGATAAAAAAATTATTACATCTTATTTTATTTTCCATAAAATATTTTTTTGTAATTTTGGATTAAAAATTCAAAAAATTCAAAAAATTACCCAGGCTAAGCACAGTCTAAGCCCCACTCTGGTACAAATGTACAACCCAAGTGCGTTTAGACTGCTTATGTATTGGAGCACTTTTCCAATTTGGTAAAAACTATTGAAAAATGTAAAAATACCGCCAAGCTCAGCACAGTATGAGTGAGAATATCGCACGGAATTATTTGCAAATGCGTTTAGACTGTGACTATACTGGAGCATTTTTTCAATTTTGTGCAAATTATTAGGCAACTATTTTTTTGTTTGAAATTGAATTCGAAATAAAATGATGATTGTTAATGTTCTGGAGATAATCTGGATTGCCCGGTTAATTTGATAACATTTGACATTAGTTAGCTTTGCGCGACGATCGGCAAAGCCGTTTCTTTATAATTAGAAAAAAATGAAAAAAAAACACGTACACCTTGTCTTGTTCTGGATAAATTTTTACGGTTTTCTTTTGTAATTTTTTTCAAACTCCGATTGAAAAAATGCAATGAAAAGTGAAGAAAAATTACTTAAAAATGACAGTTGTAGTTTTTGATTACTAATTTTATACTTTTATCAAATAATCATTTATTTCACCTACATAAATTCTCACAGATAGATTCAGAACGATTTTTAATGACTAATTTTAACAATTTAGATCATGTAGGACATTCATAAGACATTGATGGGATATTGGAAAGATTTTAGAGCGCAATTTATTTATAATCTGAAAATTTAGTAAGACGTATATACATTTTTCTAATTATTTTAGCCTAATGTTAGCTTGTACAATTTTCAAATTTTTTTTTAAATTTTAGCAAGTATGCAAGAGAGCCTTAGGGCCAAGAAAACAAAAAACAGCTGAAGAAATGCGAGCTATAGCTTTGGCCAAGGCTGCTGCACAAAGGGAGCAGGAAAGGGCTAGAAGAGGTCATATTTTCATTATAAATATATATATATATATATATATATATATAATAAAAATATATTTTTTAATATTCATTTTCATTTTAGATGAGGAGATGTCTGTTGACGATTTGTTGGGCATTCGGGTAAGTCTTTATGATATTCATAATTTCAACTAATTTTATTTTACATTAGTTATTTATAATTAATTAGTTCTAATTATAATTAACTAGTTTTTGATATTTTTATTTGCAGCGACCTCAGAGAAGACAAACCGAAGAAGGTAAATTAATTTTTAACTTAAGAATTCATAAACTTATTTAAATACTTTCAATAATCAATTTATTTTTTTAGTACTATCCCTGGATCAATTTTTGGCCAGACATGTTTATGAATCGGAAGTATGTATATTTATAAATATATATTATATTTTTTTATATTTATATTTAATAAATTATTACTAATATTTGTTTTTTTTTTCAACAGCCTGTACCGCCGCCGCCTCCTGTACAACCAACTGCATCAGATAGTAAGATTTATTTAATTTGTTTATTTTAGATTTTAGATTTTTTGTCCAAATTTGAACCCATTTTAGTCCCACAATCGTCTCTTGATAGTCCCATACATTTTTTTGTTATAATTTATTTTTGTTAATCAATAGTTTAATGTTTTATTTACAAAATTGATAGGTGAGTCCCATACATGTACCAGATTTTGGTTAAAATTTTAGGAACAAATATCTCCAAAATTTTTTGCAACGGACTTTAAAATTTGTTCATTAATTTCCCGATGAATATGTTTTGTTTTGGCACAAAAATCCGATTTGCTAATTTTATGTTCTAACGACGTTTCAAGTCATTCTGAATCCAATCAGACCTAATTTGGAAAAAAGATGTGCATGTACATGAGCCGATTTTTTACCTTTCGTCGACGTTTTTTAAAAAACGGCTAAATCAATTTCAAAAATTTAAAAGTCATTTGATGTAACTCGATAAGGACTAGCTTTTGTCAGTTTTGTACGACGATCAGACAAGCCGTTTCCTTGTAAATTGCAAAAAAGTGAAAAAAAATTCGTCCACGTTTGAGCGCACAATCCTGAATCGATTTTAAAAATTCAAAAAAAAATTAAGAAAACAGTTGTAGTGCTTTGTTTTGTGCAGTCTGTAAATTCTTCGTAGTTTGTATTTGCGTGTATAAAATTTCAATTAAGTTTCATAATAGAATTATGGTGATCCCAATCGGTTCTATTAACGTCTCACAGATGTCACACATATATAAAACAGCAGAAGTTCTAGTTAATTAGATTTTACAAATATAAATAATATTTTGTACTTTTTCACAGTTATATCTCTCGAGAATTACTTGGATGAAAATATTTATGGAACAGCATCCTCACAAGTTTGTGTAAGTAAATACAATTATATATATACATATGTATATATGTATATATATATATATGTATATATATATATATATATATATGTATATATATATATATATATACATATGTATATATGTATATATATATATATATACAAATTATAATTATTTATAATTTTTACAGCCTGCTCCTTCAAAGAAAGAAGATGAAGTTGAAGAAAGTACGTCTGAAATGTATATTATTGGGGTAATTCTGCCATACAGAGAAAACTGTTAAAATGTCTATCTATTTGCTGTGCGTTCAGGCGTATTTTACATATAAACAAAGCAAGGTAGAATGTTCAGATAACAGAATCTTCGATGATAGAGTCTTTCTTGCTTTATTCATATGTAAAACACGCCTGATCGCACATCAAATATTTAGACATTTTCTGTTACGGCAGATTTGCCCTATATATAAATCTATATATATTAGAATGTTTTTTAATAAAATGTTATATTTATTTTTGCAGTCCTATCACTTAACGAGTTTTTGAGACGGGACGTTTACAATGAACCGCCACCACCGGTATTTATACATATAGATATATATATATATATATATATATATATATATATATTTATATATATATATATATATATTATATATATATATATATATATATATTAGAAATTTATTTCAACACTTTAGAAAAAGATAGATGAGTCATAATTATCATGATTTTGTTAAAACTTGTGTAAAACAGCTGAACCGATTTTGATGCTTCAAAGTAACAAACAAAAGTTAATGCAGTTGAAACGTTTTTGTTCCGTTTTTTTTCTGTTGTAAACGGATTTAGGCTTAAATTAATTCTAGATTTTGAAGAATTTGAGAGAACACATGCATCGATTATATGTTTTTAAGACAAACCACGTTCCCTTAAATTATATCTCTAAAGTTCTGAAAAATACGTACAAAAATATTAATGCTCGTTAGTAGAGTCATTTTACTTAATTTATTTGTTTAGTACAGTTCTTTTCAACACTCTTATATTTTATTGTGTTTGTCAGTAGTGTCCTTGTTTTTTTTATTTTATCTAATTTTGTTTACACGTAGAGTTCTTTTCAACACTTCTATCGAATTATGCTCGTCAGTAAAGTCCTTTTCAACAATTTTATCTAATTTTTGTCATCAGTTTTTTTTGACTTTTTTGTTTGTCGTCAATAGTATCATTTTTATCACTTTTTTCACTGGTCAATAGTTATTTTTCATTTGTTTATCATTAGAGTCCCTTCAACACTTTTATCTAATTTTGCTCGTCCGTAGAGTCCACTTTAAGCTTTCGTTCCTTTTGAGAGTCACTTTTTTTTCATTTTTGTCGAATTGTCGAATTTTATTTGTCAGTAGTCTTTTTTAATACTTTCCTGTTGCTTTGCTCGTCAGTAGAGTTTTTTTACTTTTATTTCAATTTGCTTGTCAGTATAGTCCTTTTTGTGATTTGTTAGCCAGTAGAGTTCTTTTTCCACTTTTTTAATTTGTTTGTCAGTAGAGTCCTTTTTTCACTTTCATCTATCTTTGCTCGTCAGTAGAGTCCTTTTCTGACTCTTTTTCTTTGCTTATTTATCAGTGAAGTTCTTTTTCACTCTTATCTAATTTTGCTCGTCAGTAGAGTCCTTTTCAATATGCTTTTCTAAATTTATTTTTCCTTATTTTCCTATTATTATTCACAGGTTCGTCCTCCAGCAGCAGTAAGGTGTCCTAGTCCTATACCCGAAGAACCTTCGAATTTGTATTCAGATTATGTAAGTTATTTTTGGAAAAATAATGCATAAAAATTACATTATTATATTTATTATTATTTATTATTCTTTTCTAGGAGCCTCCTGCAGGAAGGGCTCCTCCTCCTCCCCCAGAAGTTGAGATTCCTGTGGCAGTAGCTGAGGTAAGATATATATATATATCTATATATATAATATATATATATATATATATATATATATATATCTTCTATATATATAAAAAGTCGGGTTTTCCTATATATATATATATATATATATATATATATATATATATATATATATATATATATATTATAATTATTGACTCTTTATTTTTTAATTTAGACATTCAATTTCATTCACTAAAAATCATTCTTTCATCAATTAAATCGTTTAAAGTTTCTATTTAAAATCTGTTTGCTTGTCAGTAGAGTCCTTTTTCTCTTCAGATATCAAATTAGGTCGTCAGTGGAATTCTTTTCTGATTTTATATAAAGGCATTAAATTTGCTCGTCAGTAGAGTCCTCATTCTCATTTTAAATTTTTTTGGTCTTTTTCTAATTTTTAATCTTTATATTAAATTTGTTGAATTTTTGATTCAAATTACTTTGCTTGCCAATAGATTTTTTTTCTAATATTGTATATTATATATTAAATTTGTTTGTCAGTAGAGTCCTTTTATAATCTTCTATTTAAATATATAATTTGCTCGTCAGTAGAGTTCTTTTCTTTTAATTTTCTATTTCGATATGAAATTCGTAAGTAGAGTCTTTTTTATATTTTAATTTGCTTGTCAGTAGAGTTTCTTTTTATTCTTATTTGTTTTTTGGTAGAGTTTTCTTATCATACTGTAATTTACTTGTCAGTAGAGTCTTGTTTATCAATTTTTCTTAATTCGCTCGTCAGTAAAGTCCATTTTATCACGTTTTTTTTATTAGTTCGTCAGTAGAGTCACTTTTTATCACTTCCTCCTTGATTTGATATTTTGATAATTATCTCATTTTGTTCGTAAGTAGACTCCTTTTCTCTACTATTTTCATCATCTGTTCAGCAATAGAGTCCTCTTAACACATTTTGTTTTATTCATTCGTCAGAAGAATTATTTTAATACTTTTTTCTCATTTGTTTTTCAGCCCGTGTTTAATTTTGATCGTAAGTAGCGTTGTTTTTTTTTTTTTTTATTTGTTCGTTAGTAGAGTTCTCTTTCTTTCGTTATCAGCCATCAGAAGAGTTTTATATTTTTATTTGATTTACGAAACATTCAGTTTGCTCGTCAGTAAAGTCCTTTTATAATATTGTAACTCACTTGTCAGTAAAGTCCTAACTTTTTATACTTTAATTTGTTTTCTTCCTTGTCTTAGTTTGCTCGTCGGTAGAGTCTCTTTTTTATTTTAACTTGCTCCTCCGTAGGGTCCCTTTTTAATACTGTAACTCACCTGTAAGTAGAGTCCTAAGATAAAAAAAGCAAACTAAGATAAAAATGTATAGAAAGGACTCTACTGATGAGGAAAATTAGATAAAACTATTGAAAAAAACTCTACTGAGTACATAATTTGATAAATTTATTGTCAAACCTTTGGCACTCCAATTTTTTATAAATAATTAAAAACACTAAATTTAAAAATCATAAAAATCAAAATTTTAATTTGTATACACTAAAATATATGAAAAAATACAGCGTCTGCCATCTAACTTATTTTTTTGCAACTAGTGGGCAACCATTTGAATGAAATTATTTTAACTAAATTATTTACTACCCAAAAGGATTATTTTTTGAAATATAGAAAAATATTTGTCAAAAAATTCAGTAGTTTTTTTATTGCATTTTCTAAAAAACAGTATATTGTAACAAATAATTAAGTAAATTGCAAATTTTAGAAAAGTCCCAGCAGATGTCTCTATGTGTTTTGTTTCTCTATTTACAGGATCTTCAACGAATTCCTACTGATTACACGACACCGGTAAGTAATTTATATTGATATATATATATATATATATATATAATATAGTAATATTTTTGTATTTTCTAGAAAATACACAATGGTATTTAGATTTTTATACCTAAAAGGTCATAAAACTGCCTCTCAGAAGAGAAAGCGACCGCTATTTCTTCCCAAAGCAAAAATGCCAAAAACAGTAAATTAACACACGAGTTAACAGATTTAATACCAGTTTAGGAAAGTCGGATATGACAAATCCTGTGAAACAACTCCACTCGGATTCACTCCGAGGGAGGAGTTGTATCGGAGTGACAACTCCGGAGTGAGTTACCCATCTCTAATATATATATATAGATATATATATATATATATATATATATATATATATATATATATATATATATATTAGAGATGGGTAACTCACTCCGGAGTTGTCACTCCGATACAACTCCTCCCTCGGAGTGAATCCGAGTGGAGTTGTTTCACAGGATTTGTCATATCCGACTTTCCTAAACTGGTATTAAATCTGTTAACTCGTGTGTTAATTTACTGTTTTTGGCATTTTTGCTTTGGGAAGAAATAGCGGTCGCTTTCTCTTCTGAGAGGCAGTTTTATGACCTTTTAGGTATAAAAATCTAAATACCATTGTGTATTTTCTAGAAAATACAAAAATATTACTTACAAAACAAAGATACAGAACAATGAAATTGTGTTCAAGTGTGAATATCTCCAATGTATAATTTATTGAATAGTGAGGGGTCATATTTCTAACTACGACAATCTTTGGCCGTATAACAATATACAAAGCAAAATACATTTATTTAATCTGGTTTTTCTATAGCCTGAAATAACAACACTTTAGAGTTCAAAATGTATCAGTGATATCATTAGTATTTAAGCCTCAAAAAATATTTAGTATTATATTATTACTTTTACACAATTATATAATTGTGTAAAAGTAATAATATGATAATCGAACTACGCGATATGATATTAATTCTCAAATGAAAATAGCGGAAGAAAAATTTTGAAAGCAAAAGTATGTTCACTACAAAGCTTTTTTTACAAAGTTTACTACGTAATTTTTATATAAGATTAATCCAAAAAATCAATTATTTTCTCATCAGAAGGAAATAATTAAATTGAATATGATTCTCAAGTTTTGAGTTTTTACTTTGGTCAATACTGTTAAAATTACGAGTCACTGAGTCGATCATCTGGTCGACCGAAAAATTTTACAACCCGTCATTTATTCGTGAATTCTTTAGAAAAATTATTTTATTGATATTCATAAATTTTCATTTCAAATAATTAATAGGATTTGACAAATCCTCAGCTATGTAAACAACGCGCTATAGAATACATTTGTGTCGAGTATTTCGGTTTCAAAATTGTCGGAGTCGTGGAGTTGTTAAGCGGATATAACTCCTTCCTGAAGCGGAGTCAAATCCGAGTCGATCCGGCTTCGGATATGATAAGCCCATCTCTAATATATATATATATATATATATATATATATATATATATTAACACGTTAACTGCCGCAGCAATTTTAAAAGATCTGACCAAAATATCAATTTGTTTTAATAATATTGTAATCTGCGTTAGTTAGAATTCTTTTGTAGGTGGCAGTCAACGTGTTTATTTGTTAGTAGTAAATATTAATACTGATGTTTTGTGGTTAGGTTTGTCCCAGGCCGCAGAAGGGTCGTCGTGGCTTACAACCACCCAGAGGCGCCGTTAGGAGGATTCCTGGGCCTGGACCTGGGCCTGGGCCTTCGGGGCTTCGACTAGTTTCTTCACAACAGGTAAATAATTTGACAAACAAACATTTCAAAAACATATATCCTTTACCCCTTATATATCCTTTAATTCCAGTCCCAACTACGACCCCCGCCCTCGGCCCAAGCCTCGGCCCGCAGCATAGCTCCGCCGCCTGCCCAAGTATGTCCCTTGGTCCGACGTCAATCGAAACCCTCGTCGGCCGCCCAGGTCTGCCCTCGGCCCTCCGTACAACGTCAACAGCGTGCCGTACCGCAACCGCAGGTGTGCCCGAGGCCGCCGTCGGCACCACAGGCTGGACCTTCGGGTCTCCCTGGGCCGAGTCGCATCGGTCGCCCGGGGATACCGAGACCGGGGATACCTAGACCAGGAGGTATACCGAGACCAGGGATACCGAGGCCGGGAGGTGTACCCAGGACGGGAGGTGTACCCAGAGCGGGTGTACCGAGGGGCGGTATACCGAAGGCTAAAAGTGCAATTGCGAGGGCGGCTGTGTCGGCGGCGCAGCAGGTTTGCCAGATGATACCGGAGACTATGGAGGAAGAGGTAAGGGATGAAAAAAATTGGCTTATTTCTTATATTTAATTATTGTTTTATTGACTAGTGGTGTATTGCATATTTTTGTAAATTTTGAAATTTGTTTTTTCGAAAAATTTTGAAATTTGTTTTTTCGGAAAATTTTGAAATTTGCTTGAACCGTATAAGTTGTGGGGAAATCAAGCAGACTAGACTTGGAGGAAAAAAGCAATTGGACTTGTCATTTTTTTATCATTAATTTTTATAATCAATAAATTTTATATATTTGGTGTACAACTTTGCTTCCGCCGTTTTTTAACTTTCCGTAGGGCAAGTTATAGTAATCGCAAAAAAATCGAAAATGAAAATTTTTATATATCTTTACGTTTCAGGGTTTCCGAATATTTCGGCATATCTTAGAAATAATGAATGTATGTGTGTGTATGTGTATGTATGTGTGTGCGGATACAAATTTTCGTCGACGATTTCTGAAACACGGATCATCCGATTTGAATAATTCAAAAAACATTCAATTTATATTGATAAAAAAACGTGCTGATTAGTTTTTGACAAAGTCAGGTCTAGCCGTTTCGAAGATACGGGGCAAAAAGTGCCGAAAACAATACCTCAGTTTTTAAGAGAACGGAGCGTCCGATTTTAATAATTCAAAAAACATTTTACTTGTATTGACAAGATGAAGATTTGATCAAATTTTCATAGGGGCAGGTCTAGCGGTTTCGAAAATCTAACGAAAAGAGTAATAAAAAATGCCATTTGGCGGTCAAAAATGATCACTAGACATATGCACATCAAATTATCAGATATTTTATAGAGATTTTAACAATAAGTATAAGTTTAGTTTACATTCCTATGAGTTCCGTACCAATGTTTACGCGTTAGACGTCGACGCGGCGCTTATGCGCTTTATATTTTGTCCCTATGCAGTTAAAGCAGTACGATTCCTTTGAAAAAAAGTTCAGATCTTCCAACATATGTCAAAATAAAGAAAACATTTTTTTTTCAAAAAAAAAATTAAAAAAAAAAAAAATTTAAAAATTTTTTCAATTTAAAAAAAAAGAATTTTTTTGTCAAATTTATAGTTTCTCAAAAATCTTATTTTTTCGAAGTAAAATTTTTTTCAAAAATATTAATCGTTTTTTTAAAAAAATAATAATTTTTGGTACGGGAAGTTCCAGCAATTTGCCTTAAGGCACGATGCCCTAATTGCCTTAAGACAGACTTCCACTTACAGCTAGTATTTAATTATTGTTTTATTGACTTTGTTTGTTCTTACCATAGGGTAAAAGTATTGCCTCATTGTACTGTATTTACTGAAGTAAAACTTCTTTAGGCGCGACTAGGGTGTAAATCCGTACAAATGCAACGGAAGTGCGTTATGGCAGATAAGATAAGATAAGAGTCGAGTGCCAATAATTCGTCTTCGCTCTCGATGATATCATTTCTATACGTGTCGATTGTGATTAGTCGTCGTGTCGAGTGAATAGAGATCTGTCGCTGTATGCGTACCGGCATCAACGTTGCATGCGTACCGATAACAACAAGGAAATCGGCATAGATAGATAAACATTTTAAAGTTACATTTTAGTACAAATCTTGATTTAATGAAAAATGCCTGAATCAGAAGAATATTTTACCCCGTTCCTTGAAAATAATAAAACAAATTAAACATTTGTGCCGTGTACTAAACGTAAGTTAAAATAGATAATGTGAAGAAAGAAGGTCTCTACTGACGAGGAAACTTTAGGTCTGATCTAAAAGATTAAAAAGGACTTTACTGACGAGCAAATAAAAAATCGAATAGTTAAAATATGATCATAAATTTTATCTTAAAGTTAAAAAGGGATTCTACTGACAAGCCAACAAAGTTTTAATCGATAAGAAAATACAGAAAGGCACTCTACTGACGATCAAATTTGAAACTAGCAAATATAAAAAGGACTCTACTGACTGTCAAACTAAAAGTTGACAAAAAAGATCAAAGGACTACTGACAAGCAAACTTTCTAATTTTTACTTGGAAGAAGAAAATCTACTGGCAAGACAAATTTAATTTAGATACTAAAAGAAACTGTACTGATAAGCAAAAATATTAATGAAAAATGTTTTGTGAAAGGGACTCTACTGACGAGCAAATTTTAATTTCAATCTAGAAGAGAAGAAAGGGACTCTACTGACGAGCAAAATATGAATAAGAAATGTCTCTAAAAAAGAACTCTACTGACGAGCAAAGTCAATTTTAATTTGAAATATTTAAAAATGGACTTTACTGGCGACCAAATTTGAAATTCGTAAATATGAACAGAGATTTTATTGTCGACAAACTAAAAATTGTCAAAATGTTAAAAGTACTAAAACTAACTGACTTGAAAAGCAGATTCTACTGACGAGCAAATTTATAAAAAAGGACTCTACTGACGTGCAAAATGAATATCGTCTTGAAAAAAGTGAAAAAATACAATTAGTCAATGAATGTATGTTAATTTTAATTACATGAAGTTCTTCAAACACAATTATTACATGATCAGTGAAATTACGAAAACAATATTTGTTTAGGCGTTGTTTAACATAATCCACTGTGTGAACGATTATTATAGAATTTATTAATCAGCAATCACTTTATTTCTCTAATGAAGGTTCAAGTCCTAGATGCTAATTACAATGACAAACCGATCATGTCATATTTGAAGTATGACTTTGATTTCATTATTGTTTTTAAATTTTATTGGAAACCGCCGTTAGGCATTACTTCGTGGGGGGAGGATCTAGAATGTTATCATTCTGAACTTGAACTTGGATATATGTGTGTGTGTGTTTATGTATGTATGTGCTGATACATACAGGATAAATTTTTATTATTATTGTGTTTTCTAATTTTGTTTTTGTTTTTTTTAGGTTCCTGTACGTGATATGGTTGCAATCGAGGCTATGCAAGACATCATAGAAGCGGATCGGCAGATCAGGGAAGCTATTGCAGAAGGTATTTAAATATACATATATATATATATATATATATATATATATATATATATATATATATATATATATATATATGTGTGTGTGTTATATTGTTAAAATTAAATTTGTCATATTGCAGAAGAAGCAGCTTTCCAGCAAAGCCTGAGGGAAGAGGTAATTTGTTGCTACTTAATATATATATATATATATATATATATATATATATAAATATTTATATATATGAATTAAAATAATACCTCGATTTTACAGATTTGCCCAGCAGCTGTTCCTGAAGAAGAAATGTATTTTGATTTTGTAAGTTATTTTAAGAAAAATAATGACTTACAATTTCATAATTATTATAATATATATATATATATATATAGATATATATATATATATATATATATATATATATATATATATATATATATATATACACCTAAGTCTGTTTTTACACGGTAGATTGGTTCCAGAAGAAGCCGTGTAAAAAAACGCGTAAAAAAAGACATTGATCTTATACAAAAATGGGTGATTTGTTCCTAATCTCCAAAACCTATTAAAATTAGTGAAAAACAAGAATTTTTAGGGTATTCCCCTAAATTAGTGCTATTCACATTTGCTTTCACCAGTAAAAATTGTTAACCACTTAAATCTTTAAGGTTCGCAAACTATCGATACTATCGATGGTTTCAGACTTTTTTCTTTCATAAATACTTTTTTGTGATATCAACATACTTCGCAAAAATTAAATTTGACAAAAAAAAAATTAAGTACATAAAATTTCAAATCGTGCTAAATGGAATAAAATCGTGTAAAAAAATTAAAAATATTCAATTTTCAAACCGTGTTATATCAAAACCGTGTACAAAAAGACCGTGTAAAAACAGACTTAGGTGTATATATATATTAATAAATATATATTTACATACATATATATTTAATTATATAATATATTTTTATTTTTTTAAGTCGGGAAGACTTGAAGACTTTACGCCTCCTCCAAGAGCAATTCAAGAATTTATGTTGGATGAACCCATGGTTAGTATATATATATATATATATATATATATATATATATATATATATATATATACACTATTTACACTTCAATATTTTACGACATTCTTTTCTTTTCATTCTTTATATTCTCGTCAGTAGAGTCTTTTTCTTTTATCGTGTCAAAATTTCGGTTTGCTCATCAGTAGAGTCCTTTTTCATTTTCTCTAAATTGTCTGTGGAGTTCTTCTACCTCTTGTGTTAGAATTTTAATTTGCTTGTCAGTAGAATCTTATTTCCTATTTTCAAGGTTGTCAGTAGAGTTCTTTTTCTTTTTTGTGTTAAAATTTTAATTTGCTTGTCAGTAGAGTCCTTTTCCTTATTTTCTAGGTTTGAATCAAAATTTTAATTTACTTCAATTTGTTTTCTATCTTCTAAGTCGACAGTAGAGTCCTTTCAGAGAAAAGTCTTCTTTTATTTTTTAAGTCGTCAGTAGAGTTTTTTTCTCCTCGTGTCATAATCTTTTATCTATTTTTTATCTTCTAGGTCATTAGTAGAGTTCTTTTAAATTCTGTGTCACAATTTTAGTTTTGCTCGTCAGTAGAGTCCTTTTTCATATTCTAGGTTGTCAGTAGAGTCCTTTTTTAATTTTGTGTGTCAAAATTTTAGTTTGCTCATCAGAAGAGTTTTTTTTTTCATGTTCTTTAATTATTACAAAGATTACTTGAATATGAGTGTAATAAAAAAATAATAATACCTATTCTGTCAGAACAACTCGAGATAATTAATTTACCGCAGATGATGTTCATAGAAATTGTGCAAACAATTCATATTTCAAATGCAAATATTTACGTGAAAAAATTTTTTTCAGCAAAATCCTAAAATACGTGTCATATTATTTTATGTATAAAATCTGTAAAAAAAATTTCAGACGATTTTAAAATGCCAGGGTCTGGTTAGTGTGCTGTTTGTTAAAGAATGACCAATATATCAATTTATTAAAAATACACAGGACCAGTCTTTTAAATAATATATATATATATATATATATATATATATAAATATATATATATATATACATATATATTTAACTTCCCGTAGGGCAAGTTATAGTAATCGCAAAAAAATCGAAAATGAAAATTTTTATATATCTTTACGTTTCAGAGGTTTCTGAACATTTTGGCATACCTTAGAAAAAATGGATGTGTGTGTGTGTGTGTGTGTGTGTATGTGTGTGTGTATGTATGTATGTGTGTGTATGTATGTGCGGATACAAATTTTCGTCGACGATTTCGGGAACACGGATCAACCGATTTGAATAATTCAAAAAACATTCGATCCGTATTGATAAGGAGACGTGCTGATTAGTTTTTGGCAAAGGCAGGTCAAGCCGTTCCGAAGATACGGGGCAAAAAGTTCCGAAAACGGTAACTCAGTTTTTAAGAGAACGGAGCGTCCGATTTTAATAATTCAAAAAACATTTTATTTGTATTGACAAGGTGAAGAATCGATACAACTTTTATGAAGGTAGGTCCAGCGGTTCCGGAGATATAGAGGAAAAAGTAAAAAAATGAGCCATTTGGCGGTCAAAAATGATCATTAGACATATGCACATCAAATTATCAGACATTTTATAGAGATTTTAACAATAAGTATACATTTTGTTAACATTCCTATCGGTTCCGTACCAATGCTTATGCGTTAGACAGCGACGCGGCGCTTACGCGCTTTATATTTTGTCCCTAGGTAGTTAAAGCAGTACGATTGCTTTGAAAAAAAAGTTCAGATCTTCCACAATATGTCAAAATAAAGAAAAAAAAATTTTTTTTCAAAAAAAAAACTAATTTTTTGTCCAATTTATAGTTTCTCAAAAATCTTATTTTTTAAAACTAATTTTTTTTCAAAAATGTTAATCGTTTTAAAAAAAAATAATAATTTTTGGTACGGGAAGTTCCAGCAATTTGCCTTAAGGCACGATGCCCTAATTGCCTTAAGACAGAATTCCACTTACAGCTAGTTTTTTATATTTTTCAGACTCCTCCTTCAGGAATGATTCTGGATGAATATTTTACTCCTCCAGGAAGACCTCGAGGATATCCGTATCCTCCAATGGTAAATAAATAAATAACTATATATATATATATATATATATATATATATATATAATTTTTTTTTACTTTGTTTAGACTCCTCCGTCAGGAAGAATTGACGAAGAATTTTTCACACCACCAAGAAGACCTCCAGGATTTACTTGTCCTTATTCAGGACCTATTGTAAATATATTTATAAACACACACATATATATATATATATATATATATATATATATAATTATATATAGGGCAATTTACAGCCCAATTCTGCCTTTTAGCATAGCGTTTTCAGGGTAACGCTATCTTATGCTTATTCCTTGTTAGTGAAAATGTATTTCTATTTGTCGTGCGATCAGGCGTATTTTACATATAAACAAAGCAAGGAATAATATTTTGATAACAGATTCTTCGATTCGCAATTATCATAAGATTCTTTGTAAGGCAATATTGGTCAATTAATTTCTTATTTTCAAACCAACATTGTTATAAAATCAAGTACAAAGTTTTCAATGCTATCTATGTTGGTAAAACAGACAATTGTGTGGTTATGCAATAATTTAAATGAATAAAATTAAAATTATAATCATACTTTGGTTACTGACTGCATTAAAAATCACAATCGTAGTTTCAATTTTGTCGTTGCTACAATACTTTATTGTGAATCGAATTAAACACAGAGACGCTTTGCGGAATCTTGTTTTATTCAGCTATACAAAAACAGCATCAATAAAAGGATTGATACTTTTTCTGTCTGAAAGAGATACTACATTTTAAATAATATTTCTGAGTTTCTTTTTTTTTAATCTATACAATTTTTATAACTAAGTATAATTATTTATATCTTCTATTGTTTTATAGTTAAGTTATTTTGTATGCGTTTTTTCTTCAAATTGATGGCATAGATTAATATGTCGAATCGTATTATTAAGGATGTAAAATCATACTATTAAGCATATATGAAATTTTTAAATTTTTATTTGATATATTGCGCTAAAGATTATTAATAATATATAGATAGACACACACGCACATTTATATATATATATATATATATATATATATATATTATTTTTATTTCTAGACTCCGCCTTCAATAAGACTTTCAGGATATACTCCCGTAATTCCTGCAGGATTTGCGCCTCCTTATTCTGATAATATGGTAAGTATAAAATACATGTTATCAGTGATGTTTGTCCTCAATGTACTCCTAAACTACTGAACCGATTTTAAATTTTATTTGCTCATCGTATACATTTATATCTAACTTAGGATATAGACTATATTAAAAATCTCAGTTCATATTCGAAATGTTAAAATTTTAGTAAATTTCATTAATTTTGACAGTTATGGATTTGAAGAAAATTGTGAAATGTCTGTTGTTAATAGATTTTTTATTTACTTTTAATTTGTTAACCGTGACAAGATCCTAATGATATAAATTAACATAATTTATAATCGAAACGTTATATTAGTCAAAAATCAAGAATAATATGTCATTTGTAAATATTAAATATTTGAACTGTTGACTGTACATCTAGATTCAAATTTGAATCTAGTAGATTTTATGAAATGCCACAGCTAAACGTGGCCGGGTATGCTAGTATATATATAAATTATTTTTTTATTATTTTTATAGTTTGGCAGACCCGAAGACTACTCACATATTACATATGATGAACCAATGGTAAGTGTTAATTGAAATATATTATTGAATATATATATATATATATATAAATATATATATATATATATATATATATATATATATATATTACGATTATTTTTATTTCAGGGTCCTGAAATTAGACCTGAGGACTACGTAACACCAGTAAGTCTCCAATTAATATTTATATACAAATTAATAATCAATAATTTAAAGATAAAAAGGACTCTACTGACGAGCAAAACAGGAACCAGACACACACATTAATATATGATATTTATAGAGGTAAGGGAACTCTACTGACGATCAAATTTAAAGTGATAAAAATATTTAAAAGTTAGAAAAAAGGACTGTACTGCTAATAGAAAAGGGTCTACAGACGAATAAATAAAAAGTGTTTCGGAAAAGGATTGGATTGACAAGTAAATTAAACTTGGAAAAAATATTTGAAAGTTGGAAAATGGGACTCTACTGACAAGAGCAAATTCAAACATTTTTTAAAAAACTGGATTTGTACTGCCGAGCACATTTATACATTTGTTTTTTTTAACGAGCAAATTTATATATTCATTTAAGGGGAAAAGAACTCTACCGACGAGCAAATTTATATTTTTTTAAGAAAAAAAGAACTCTACTGACGAGCAAATCTATACATTTTTTATGAGAAGGGGACTCTACTGACGAGAAAATTGAAATATTTTCTTTTTAAAAAAAGAATGCTACTGATGAACAAATATATACTTTGTTTTCTAAAGAAAATTCTACTGATGAGCAAATTCAGATTTTTTTTATACGACTGCGGATTAAATTTAGACATTTTAATAAAAAAATTCTTGTTAAGTTTTCAGAAATTTTTAGAAAAAAGACTTTACAGACTAACAAAACAAAATAAAAAAAAATTCTCTGCTTAAAAGCTATATTTAACAACAATAAAATAAAAAATTGAGTTTACATCGAAATTTTTCAAAAACGGCTTGACCAATTTCAAAAATTTAAAAGCCGTTGGTCGTCTCTTTGTAATTCGTTAAATTTCTTCTGATAATTTTAATAAAACCTTGTATGATAATTTTAATTCATATACATTCTAAAATATTAGAGGTTTAATTATAAGAAACTAGCAAACCCGACGAACTCCGTTTCGCCACCAGATGGTTTCGTGAGAAGGATGAAGAAATTTTTTGTTTGTTGTATATTTGAAAAGGAAAAAAATGATTTTATTGCACAACTGTAATGAATTTATTTCGATTGCAAAAATGAAGTTTTTTTTAGTTGAACTTCTCTAAGTAAATGAAAGTGAATCCGCAAATTATCCGTTTCATTGAAGTGCTCTTTGGTAAACCACATTTTTTGTTTTTTGGTCTGACGTTAACACAAACAAAGCGAATGGTTTTCCAACTCGTGAACAGGCAACGTATAACTGCCCATGTGAGAAACAATGATTTTCTAAATAATCTATTTGAAATTTATCCCGCAAACACTAAGCGATTGGCCTTGCGACTTGTTATTGCGAACGCAAGGCGAACTGAAAATTGCAATCGTTTGAAGTCAAACGGAAGACCAGTCAGAATCATTGGTATGTCACCAAATCGCCAGCAATTTTTGATTGAATGGTGAAATTAAGTGCGTGTACATCATTATTTTTTGCAGCAAGAATTGCTCGTTGACTTAACCAAGCATAATTCTGATAATTCTCACTAATGTAATTACTCGAATTTTTAAAAACGGTGCGTGAATGTTCCAGTAGCTTGCATCAAGGCACGATGCCATGCACAACTAATTTTCTTAGCTATAATCCTTGCGGAGCCCGAGACCTTTCCAACGAATGCAAAATTGTCGAAATCGGTTCGTGCGTTCTGGAGTTATTTCGTCAGGAAGGAAAACCCGACTTATTTTTATATAATATATATATATATATATATATATATATATATATATATATATATAGAAGATATATATATATGTATATATTGCTTTCTTATGAAATAAATTTATTAATTACATATCGAAATATGTCTGAAATCAAAATGCCACTTACATCTATTTTTTTTATTTTCAGGTTCCAAAACGTACCATTAGACGACCCGGAGGCATTCCAAGGCCAGGTGGTATACCTAGACCATCAGGATTACCAGCACCACAGGTAATAAATGAAAATTAATAAAAAAATAATCATTTAATTAGATCATAAAAAATTCTTACATTTGTATAATTTTCACGATATTTATTGTTACATTTTTGTTTTCAAGGCTGCAAGAGGACGCTCGAGGCCAGCGGCAGCTTTGACTCCGGAAAAACAGAGGCCGCCTGCAGTTTGTCCGAGACCCACACAGGGGCAGCAGAGGCAGGCAAGGGCTGTTGCTCAACAGCAAGCTGCAGCAGGTAGAATATATATATATATATATATATATATATATATATATATATCTTGATAGTTTTTTCGACGTTGAAACATATTTCAAAGTAACTAGCAGCCCATTCGTCGAAATAAAAAAGGTATAAAGTATAAAAACTTTTATTTATACGTTTCGACACAAGATGCGTGTCATCATTCAGCAACACAGGACAAAAACACTCAACAAAAATTTATTTAAAAAAATTAAACTTAATAACATATTAGAGAAAAACATTTTTTTAGAAAAAATTATTAATAACTAAAAGATTTGAAAACTAATTTGACTAAAAGTTATGAAATGCATAATTGTGAAGCGAGAAACACGCCCATACCGAGCATCCAGACTCGGATGAATCTTTTAGTTATTAATAATTTTTTCTAAAAAAATGTTTTTCTCTAATATGTTATTAAGTTTAATTTTTTTAAATAAATTTTTGTTGAGTGTTTTTGTCCTGTGTTGCTGAATGATGACACGCATCTTGTGTCGAAACGTATAAATAAAAGTTTTTATACTTTATACCTTTTTTATTTCGACGAATGGGATGCTAGTTACTTTGAAATATATATATATACTCGTATATATATATATATATATATATATATATATATATATGTAGCGGCTTGTCAACACGCATCGCATTTCTACTGGACAGATAGGCTCATATAGTGACAGCACGGAGAAAACAAAATAATTTAAGTGTCAGATCGGATCTTACTTTTGTTTCTCCCGAGTCTTATTTCCAAAATTATTTTTCTTGAAACCTTTCTTTTCAATTGTGAATACGCAAATACCAAATATATTTTGTAAACGAGAAATATGATTACACATAGTGTTGTCAATATTAATCTTACATAAAATAAACCTAATATAAAACATTATATTTTATGGAATTTATTATGTCTACAATTTGGATCATTTTGGTATTACATATGGACCACTAACTATATATATATATATATATATATATATATATATACTAGCTAACCCGGTTTACGTTTTGCCATATAAAATATTTCCAGTATAAAATGTTTAGTAGAGAAATAACTAACTGATTGTAAATGTGGTGCCTAAGTGATAAGAGCAGCAAACAAAAAATATACGAATAGTTTACCCACTGCAAAGCATGTCATTTTATAATTTCTGCAAGGGCCAACCTGATCTGAAGAATCTATTTCAATTGAATTAGCACATTTACAGTTTCAAGATATTGATATGTTATTACCGAGCGTTTGTATTAATTCATTAAATTTTTTACTACGAAGCAATATCCGATAATCCGATTGAGTAAATATTTAATTAACATTGCCTACGATTACTATACTAATAATTAATATTTTTTGAATTTTTATTTATTAGCAGCTGCCCAAGCAGCGGCAGTTTGTCCAAGACCAGTTAGACGCGGGCTGCCTCAACCAACTGCAGGTAAATTAATTTATGAAATTTTTCTCGCCAGAAATTTGTAATTAAGTATTGTTTTTCTTTGGTTAAGTCATATACAAAAATAATACAAATAAATAAAACTCTGCAAATATTTGACCGAAAGTATAGCTAAATATTATTACGATTGTATATAAACAACAAACGCCACGAATTATTAGTAATAAGATTATTTCTTGCTCGTTTATATGTAAAATACGCCTGATCGCACAGCAAATAGATAGACATTTTCACAGTATTCACTAACTGATATTATCTTTATTTTCAAAATGATATATTTATCATTTTTATTTAAATTTCAGGTCCATCCAGGTTAAGGGCACCAAGTTCTAGGGCACCAGGTGCACGCAGAAGGATTTTGGCTAGTACACCTGAACAGCAGGTAATTTATTTTAGCTGATTTTTTAAATTTGTCATTGCATTCATTATGATTCAAAGTTACGTAATAAAAACGATATATATAATTGCAAATTAATGTAATATTGTTTTTATCAACTACAGATATAAAATAATAAATTTCTAATTACGTAATTGTTACATCAATAATTATTATAGCAAATGCGATATAAATAACTTCTAATTGATATAACATTGATTTTGTTAACTACATTTGCTACAACGATGTGGAATAATGAGCTAACTATAATTTTTTAGAACTGCTGTTACATCAATTTTACGTAGTGTTTGTTACGTGGTTGTTACATACGTATTTATTCAATGACAGTAATTGTGTCATTGACAAATTACATGTAATTGTAAATGTAACACTCGTTTTGTTTATGTCGACTATAGTTTGTAGTTACTTATTTATTATAATAAACGGTCAATTAAATTAATATTTAGTATAGTTATTATTACGTAATTGTTAAGTCATTAATTATAACAGTAAATGCGATATAAAAAGCTATTAATTAATTTAACATTGTTTTTGTTAACTACAGTTGTTACAACGTTGTGAAATAATGAATTTCTAATTAATTTCTAAAATTTTAAATCTAATTTAAAATTTTATATGACTGCTGTTACATTAATTTTACGTAATGTTTGTTACGTGGTTGTTACATTCGTATTTATTTAATGACAGTAATTGTGTCATTGACAAGTTACATGTAATTAAGTGTAACACTCGTTTTCTTGATGTTAACTACAACTTTGTAGTTATTTCTTTATTATAAAAAAACAGTTAATAAAATTAATATTCAGTATAACTATTGTTACGTAATTGTTACATCAATAATTATTATAACAAATGCGATATAAAAATCAACTAATTAATGTAATATTATTTTTTTTAACTACAGTTGTTACAACGTTGTAAAATATTAAATTTGTAATTAAAATTTTGTACGACTGCTGTTACATTAGTTTTACATTAGTTAGTTTACATACGTATTTATTCAAAGACAGGAATTGAGTCATTTATAAATACCATGTAATTAAATGTAACACTCGTTTTGTTAATGTTGTCTACAAGGTTGTAGTTATTTCTGTATTATAAAAAAACAGTTTTTAAAGTTAATATTCAGTATAGCTATTGTTACGTAATGGTTACATCTTTAGTTATTATAGCAAATGCGATATAAAAATCAACTAATGGATGTATTATAGTGTTTTTGGTAACTACAGTTGTTAAAACGTTGTGGAATAATGAATTTCTAACTTTAATTTTGTATCGCTGCTGTTACATTAGTTTCATGTAATGTTTGTTACGTGGTTGTTATATATGTATTTACTCAATGACAGAAATTATGTTATTGAAAATTTACATGTGGTTAAATGTAACACTCGTTTTGTTTATATTAACTTCAGCCTTGCAGTTACTTCTTTATTATAATAAACAGTTAATAAAATTAATATTCTGTATAACTATTGTTACGTAATGGTTACATCTTTAGTTATCATAGCAAATGCGATATAAAAATCAACTAATGGATGTATTATAGTGTTTTTGGTAACTACAGTTGTTAAAACGTTGTGGAATAATGAATTTCTAACTTTAATTTTGTATCGCTGCTGTTACATTAGTTTCATGTAATGTTTGTTACGTGGTTGTTACATACGTATTTATTTAATTATAGTAATTGTGTCATTGGCACATTTTACATCAATTAAATGTAACGCTTGTATTGTTTTTGTTAACTTAAACTTTGTAGTTACGTTTTTGTTATAATAAACATGCTTTAAAATTATTTTTTGTGCAACAATTGTTATGTATTTGTTACAAAGTTTTGTAACATTGGTTTCGTTAATGAAATGTAACTACAGTTATGCAATTGCAATTTAAAAAATTACTAATTTATTTATTTATATTATTATTATATATATTATAATAATATTAATGTAACTATACATAATATTTAATGTAACTATTGTTACTTAAATATTGCACATAAATATATAAATGTCGCATTTATGTCAACCAAATATAACTGTAGTTACGTAAAATTTACAGAATAGCAAATAAATGATTATTAACTGTTGTTACGTAATTAATGCTTCAGTGCATTCTATAAGATATAAATTAATTCTATTCTACTTTAATGTAACGTAAATTTATAACGTAACTTTGTAAATCATGTTTCTTATTTATAACATAACAGTTTCCATATTAATACGTTACTCCAATAATATTTATTACATATGTTTCGTTGCTAAGTTTAAAAATGTTTGTTACGTAACTCTAACGTTAATGTAACGTGTATGTTTTTACTTGCAGTTGCCGGTAGGTCCCGTAACACCAATGCAGGTACTTTAAACATTATGAATAATAATAATTGTTTCTTGTAATGTTACATTTATATATTTTTGTATGTACATTTGACCTTATGTACTTTTTGTATGTATATTTTTGTTACGTAACTTTAATGTAACATATTTGTTTCTTTTACAGCACGGACCGGAGATGCGTCCAGAAATGTTTGTGACACCAATGAAGGTATTAAAAATAATAAATATTTAATAATTATTTATAATAATACTAAGTATTATCCTACTTGTTACGTTCATAGTTTATATAGACTTTTAGACCGATTTAGCCGCATAACAGACCAATGTTATGGCAAAGCTATGTTATGAAGAACTTTCCATACAAATTCGTTCTAAAAGTCATGCGGTTGCTGTGCAGTCAGGCGTATTTCTTACGTTGTCATATACAAAACCTAAACTAAAAACCGCACAAATGTCAAAAAAACGATGTAAGATAACAGTGTGTTTCTGACTCAGCTTCTTAACACACATGTGACGTTGCAGTTTATTGTAAAACGCCTGAATGCACAGCAAATACATGACATTTTGGCAGCATTCAGTATGATTCAGTAGCAATATTAATACAAAAATTTAATGTAAAAGAGACTCTACTGATGAGTAAACTGACTTTGGGTAAAGTATTTTTGAAATCATGAAGGACTCTACTATCTAAGAAACAAAATTTAAATTTGAAGAAAATTTTATTGCAAAATGCTTACAAAAAGGGAATCTTGTAATTAAAATTGTTTGTTAGTAGAGTCACTTTTTAGATAAAATTTAATACTTGCTAGTCAGTATAATTCAGTAAGCTTTAGTAGCATAATGTATGGAAGTTGGAGCGTAACAAGGCCTTGCCATAACATGTAATTTTTGTTACGTATCTTTTATGTAACGTATATGTTTTTGTTACAGCACGGACCAGAAAAACGGCCAGAAATGTTTGTGACACCAATGAAGGTAAGAGATGTGACTTTAACGTTATGTAGCTTTAACGTAACTTTTATGTAACACGTGTGTTTTCTTGCAGCACGGACCCGAACCGCGGCCTGAAGATTACATGACACCGACACAGGTAATTCATCTAAAATTAATAAATTTGCTAGCCTATTGGCAAGTTGCTTAATGAATCAAATTCAATAATTAAATAATAAAATAATAATAATTATATATATATAAAATGATGTTTGGTGATGAAGCTTGAGGAATATTAAATTCGAAATATTTTAAGTCTATTGGTAAGTTTCAATTGTAAAAAATAATTTATTTACTTGTTTTTTAATATTAGACGTAAAATCTCCTATTGTATAATGGGCAATAGAAAAATGTTTCTTATAAGCCGCACTCGTGGCCAACTTGCGTTGCTACATCACTCCCCTTTTAATTTTGACATTTAAACTTCATTAGATATCATTTTATACAGTTAAAGTATAATGAGCAATACAAAAATACTTCTAATAACCCGCACTCGTGGCCAACTTGTGTTGCCACATCACTCCCCTTTTAATTATGACATTCAAACTTTATCAGATATCATTTTATACAGTTAAAGTATAATGAGCAATACAAAAATAATTCTAATAACCCGCACTCGTGGCCAGCTTGTGTTGCCACATCACTCTCCTTTCAATTTTGATATCTAAACCAACTTTTCTATGCCTATATTATTTTATACACTCTTATCAAACATCAAATTTCCTATCGTATAATAGGCAATCAAAAAATACTTCTAAAAATTTGCACTCGTGGCCAACTTGTGTTGCTACATCACTCCCCTTTCGATTTTGACATTTAAACCAACTTTTCTATGCCTATGTTATTTTATACACTTTTTTTAAACATCAAATTTTTTCCTATCGTATAATGGTCAATAGTAAAATGTTTCCTGGAAGCCGCATTCATGGCCAACTTGTGTTGCCACATCACTCCCCTTTCAATTTTGACGTTTAAAATTTACTAAATAATGTTTTATACAGTTTTTTAAAACATGAGATCTCCTATTTCAAAAATCCAATGGAAAAATACTTTATATAAGCCGCATTTTTGGCATACATGTTTTGCCACATCACTCCCTTTTGAATTTTGACATTTAAACTTTGTTAAATATTATTTTATACAGTTTTTGCAAACATGAAATCTCCACTTATCATATAACAGGCAATCGAAAAATCTTCTAATAATTCGCACTCGTAGCCAGCTTGTGTTGCCACATCACTCCCCTTTTAAATTTTGACATTTAAACTTTATTAAAAATTATTTTACACGCTCTTTTGAACATCGAATCTCTTATTTCAAAAATTCAATAGAAAAATGTTTAGTAGTTGCATTTTTGGCCAACATGTGTTGCCACAACACTCCCTTTTAAATTTTGGCATTTAAACTTTATTAAACATTATTTTATACACTCTTTTTAAACATCGAATCTCCCATTTCAATAATTCAATAGAAAAATATTTCTAAGTCACATTTTTGGCCATTATGTGTTGCCACAACACTCACCTTTCAATTTTCACATTTTATCATTCAAACTTTATTAAACATTATTTTATACAGTTTTTTATACACTTAATTTCTTATCGTATAATGAACAATTGAAGAATACTTAAGCCGCACTCGTGGCCAACTCGTATTGCCACATCACTCCCCTTTTAACATTATTGTTAGAAACTATCAAGTTACATAGCAAAGATGTAATGATGCTGCATGGACGAGTGCATCTAGAAAAGGTGTCGCATTGGTTGCGGTTAATTCAGGAAAAATATTAGATTAATAAATGTCAATACGTTTTAATAGATTTGTTATATATTTAATATATTTATTATAAGGTATTTATAATTGTTAAACTCTGGTGTTTAGATTTTCAAACAACTAAAGCAAAATTTAAGTTAATTATGGCAAGTTCGTAAATTCTCGTAGGCCTATATTATTTTAATATTTATTTATTAATAATATGTTTATTTTTAGGCTGCAGAAATGCGCGCCCTTGACGAATTCCAAAAGTCGATGAATGAAGCTTTAGAGGTAAAATTTAACTTTTTTTTGAAAATACAGTCATGGCGGTTTGAATTTTTTTAAATAATTTTTGTATTTTTTTTTTCTTAGTTTGATGCAATGGAAGGACAGTTGACACCGATGCAGCAAGCTATGCTAGTGAGATAAATTAAAATCTTAGAATTAATTATAAATTATTTTTATATTGTTAATAGTCTAAAGAAACGGCCTGGACGGACGTTTAGGAAAAAGTCAAAATTTGTCTCAAGGAATTTTTATTTAGAAATCCTAAATTTTCAATCAAGTCTAAAAAGATCTATAAGAATTCTATTCAATATATTTAATTCAAAAATATTTAATTTAAAATTTGTTTTCCAGAAAGAACGTTTTCCTTGTGACGTCATGGAACCTTTTGCAAAACATGTGAGTTGAATATAATAAGTTATTATTATTATTAAATTATTTATTTAAATAATATAAACAAATCCAAAAAAATATTATGATGAGGTAGATAGATTTATTTAATATTTTAATTCTTATTTTACAGATTAGTCCTGCAGAGAGACCATTTAGCCAGAAACCAATTGTAAGTAAAATAAAATAATTTGCTTTAATTTCACAATCAATCACATTTAAAAGTGAATAAAAATTCAATAAATCAAGAATTTAATTAAAATTAAATCCAATTAGTTTATTTTGTATTTGTTCTCTTATCTAACTTATTGCTTAAGCTTCTCTAATAATGTTTTAATCTTATCTAATAATTGCTTAATTATGCTAAAATTTAAGCTTATTTAATAATTTATTAATCTTATTTTTGTTTCAGGAAACAGAAACAAGTCCGGTGAGTACCACAATTTTATTTAAAATATTATTCATTTATTTATTTTATTTAAATTTTTTAAATTTTTCAGCATCAAGTATTCGTAGGTGACCTTTCAGAACCATCTTTAGACGAGGTAAAATTGACTTATTTTTATATTTTTGGGCCAATTCTGCGATAAAATAGGCCATAACATAACGTTATGCTATTTTCTTGGTATTACTATGTAAATGCTAGATATAAAATCTAACATAGAAAAGCCAAAAACATTAACAAAAGAATATAACACAAGGTTGTAAATTTATTATGCCTGACTATACAGCAACCACATAGGTTTTTAACAATTAAAAAAATATATAATTGATATTCAAAACAGAAATTTGAATGAATAAATTCAGATAAAATTTTAGTTTTTAAAAATTATTTTAACAATTTTTAGTACAAAGAAATAAGCATAACATAACGTTGCTATAACCACGTTGTGTTTTGATCTATTTTTTCGAAGAATTGGCCTGTTAGTTTAAAAAAAATAGACTAATTTTGGATAAAATTAATAAAAAAGTAAAAGTCGTGAATGCTAAACTCGATATTAAATTACTTATTTTACAATAATTTAAATTAATAATTTTTAGCATTTTTAGCATAAATGAAAAAATCGAAAACGGGATAAAACGTATCATATGTCCTTCTCCTTGCTCTAAACTACCTCCCTGCCAATTTTGAGCTAAATCGGTTCAGTGTTTTAACTAACACGATCCTCTTATCTATGTTTATATATATATATATATATATATATATATATATATATATATTAGATTTGATAATTTATTGAATATTTTAATTTTAAAAATTTCTCCTGACTTAACCGCAACTAATGTGACACCTTTTCACTTTTTTTAGCTACGTTACCTGATAGTTTTAAACCACGTTAGAAGTACGTAACATTTAAGTCGACATTATATTTACTGGAAGTTACTCATTTGTTACGTTATTATTCAAATAGTGAATATATGTCTAATTTTTTTTTTAATTTTTTTGCAGGGTGTTTCAGAAGTATCAGCTCCGGAGTTGAGCGATGTTTCTAGCGATGGATCGATGGTAAATATAAATTTATATATATATATATATATATATATATATATATTTATATAACAAATGTATTCTGAATGGATAGATAGATATTAATTTAGAAATATGAATAAACAACACTTTTTTTGCACTAAATTATTAAATAATAATTTTACAAACGTTTCTAGACTAGGTTTGTCTCATCATCATTTAAAATTATATAATTAAAATTTAAAATTTAAAATATGGAAATCTAAATTAGCATTATGTGTTATCCGTTACAAGTCATTCCTTCTACTAATGTTACTTGAGAGATGAGAAATAACACAAATAATTAATTTCATAATAGTTTAATTTTGCATGATTTGTGTATATACAATACTTTTATGTTTTTCCATGCAATTGTCCATGTGAAAAGCAATTCTGATCTAAATGCAAAATATTTAAGTAATTTAATTTAATAAAGAGAGTATAATGTTTGTCCCCAGTAGATGCCGCCACCATTAAAAAAGGGTAAAATACAAAAAAATACGTTTGTGGGTATGTGACTGATGTAAAAAATAGATAATATCCATTTCAGATACGAATTATATGTCATACTAAAATTTCAGCTCAACCAGTGCTGAACTTTTTGAGTTTTTCAAATTATTTTCAGATATTGATTTATTTATTTATTTTCAGGCACCTTGTCCTTTGCGCTCGCCGACTGCGGTAAGTTAAAAAATATTATTAATTTATTAATAATATTTTTATTATATTTAAATATTTTCAAATTATATTTTATAACTTAAATATAATTAACATTTTTTTTTCTATTTCTTGCAGGCTAAACCGCCGGTTCCAGATATGGTGAGTGAAAATGTTTTTTTAAAAATATTTTCAATGACGTAGATATATTGTTTTAATAATAATTATTGATAATTAATTATTATTGAAAATTTATAAGTTATGGGTGTATAATTTGTAAGTATAATTTAAAAAATGACAGGTTTAGTATAAAAAAGAGAGAAAATGAGGGAAAAGGGGATTTTATTTAGTATAACAAAAGAGGAAAAAGGGATTTTTTATGAAATAAATCAATACCAACCGAAACATTTTTTTATAAAAATATTCTGTTCGAGCAATATTTCATCTTTAGTTATTTTTATTTGATTCTTATTAAATTTTGGTCCTAACCGTACTTTGCGTTTCAACATTTGAATATTCACACAGATTGCGTTCTACAAGCTAAACCGCCAAAGATACGAAAAAACTTTGTTTAGACGAAAAGTGCAGAATAAAATTACGAATAAAATGATATATGAATCATTAAGTGTGTTCATATAATTTTCTCAAGATTTTCTAGTTTATCTAGAATTTTTCAAGTGCTACTCGCCTGTAGGCCACACCGTGCGGAATTCGAAGTTGCGATATATGAGAAAAAAACTAAGAATTTTGAGACCTTTCTAACGATGTATAATACTTTATATGTTTTCTTTAAAGAAATATCATATAGTGTGGTTAGTTGCTGGAACCTAACCGCACTTTGCACTTCATTACTTGAATATTCACACAAATTGCTTTCTATAAGCCAAACCGTAAAAGATACGAAAAAATTATGTTCGTACGAAAGATAGAGAATGAAATTGGGAATAAAATGATATATAAATTGTCAAGTGTGTTCATATAAATTTTTCGCAATTTTCTAGTTTTTCTTAAATTTTACAACTGCAACTTGCCTGTAGGCCACACCGTGCGTAAATCGAAATTGCGATATATGGGGAAAAAACTAGGAATTATGAGACCTTTCTAACGATGTATAATACTTAATATGGTTTCTTTAGAGAAATATCGAATAGTATGGTTAGTAAGTTGCTCGAACCGCACTTTGCATTTCAACATTTGAATATTCACACAAATTGCACTCTACAAGCTAAACGGAAAAAGATACGAAAAAACTTTGTTCAGACGAAAAATACAGAAATAAATTATGAATAGAATGATATATAAATCGTTAAGTGTGTTCATATAATTTTCTCAAGATTTTCCAGTTTTTCTTGAATTTTTCAACTGCAACTTGCCTGTAGGCCACACCGTGCGTAAATCAAAGTTGCGATATATGGCAAGAAAACTAAGGATTTTGAGACCTTTCTAACGATGTATAATACTTAATATGGTTTCTTTAGAGAAATATCGAATAGTATGGTTAGTAAGTTGCTCGAACCTAACCGCACTTTGCACTTCAACAATTGAATATTCACACAGATTGCGTTTTATAAGCCAAACCGTAAAAGATACGTAAAAGCTTTGTTCGAACAAAAAATGCAGGATAAAATTACGAATAGAATGATATATAAATCGTTAAGTGTGTTCATATAATTTTCTCAAGATTTTCCAATTTTTCTTGAATTTTTCAACTGCAACTCGCCTGTAGGCCACACCGTACTTAAATCGAAGTTGTGATATATGGGAAAAAAACTAAGAATTTTGAGGCCTTTCTAACGATGTACGAGTATAATACTTAATATGGTTTCTTTAGAGAAATATCGAATAGTATGGTTAGTAAGTTGCTCGAACCTAACCGCACTTTGCATTTCAACATTTGAATATTCACACAGATTGCTTTCTATAAGCCAAACCATAAAAGATACAAAAATTCTTAGTTCAGACAAAAAATGCAGGATAAAATTACGAATAAAATGATATATAAATCGTTATATGTGTTTATATAACTTTCTTGAGATTTTCTATCTATTTGTTTTTATTCATATATCTTACTCCGTCTCTGCCTGAATGCGTATATGTCGCTCTCTTTCACTTCAATATCTTTAACCCTAAAAATATATATCTGTCTCTTTTTAATTATATATAATTTTATATTTGTTTTCTTTTTCAGACGTTGGCGGACGTTTCGTCTCCGGAATTGGCGGACGTTTCGTCTCCGGAATTGGCGGACGTTTCCGACGTTGAAGTTCCGGTAAAATATTATTATTATTTATTATTTTATTAAACAAAATATTTAAACAAATTTAATAATATAAATATTAATTTTCAGGATGTTTGTCCCAGGCAGCCTGCTATGGTACGTATAAAATTTATAATTATTTTATATACATATATATATATATATATATATATATATATGTATATGTATATATATATATATATATATTATAATAACATTAATTTTACTTGCAGCTCAATGAACGCGCTACTGCAGCACAAATGGAAGCGGTAAGTAAAATTTTGTCATTGTATTCAAATGTTATTTTAGAGCATACTTAGTAGTTGTAGGTGCTTATAATGTTAGACATTATTGTTCATTATTCAATTTTGCATAAATTTGCTAAATAAATCATTGATTTTGCGTTAATATTTCAAAAGTTATCAAAGATTTTGTAACTAAATGCGCGTTGAAGTTTAAAGGCACCTTTACAAATTCTTGCATATGTACTAGATTACAATAATGTATTCAAATGCATTTTTAGGGTATACTGAGTTGTTGTAGGTCTTTATAATGTTAGACAATATTGTTCACCGTTTAATTTTGCATAAATTTTCTAAAGACACCATTCAAATTGCGTAAATATTTCAAAAGTTATTAAAGATTTTGTAACTAAATGCAAGTCGAAAATTAATATTATCTTCACAAATCCTTGCGGCGTGTAATTTAAACTAGTTGAAAGTGGCATTTAGCCCTAAGGCAAGTTGCATGAACAAAAATTGTTATTTCAAACATTTCAAAAAAGTTGATATTTTGAGTTTCTAATAAGACTTGCGACCTGTTTATTAGTTTTAACTTATAAATAAAACTACTTACTATATTTAAATAATTTTTACCTAAAACATCCTATTAAATTTTATTGCACAAAATCTGTTGTAACCATTTGACATTTGACGTATGAGCAACCATACATTGCTTCATTTTAAATAACGTTTCTAAAAAAAAAAATAAAATTAAAAACTTAATATTTTGTTTTATTTTTATATATAAGATTATAAGTTGAGTATAAATCTAATATGTATTAACTTAGTAAAAATAATTTTAATTTTTGTTACAGACTTTGGCTGATATGTCTGCTCCAAATTTAAGTGGAGCTTCGAGCTTTGGAGAAGCAGTGAGTTTAAGCTTATTTTATTTTTAAATTAAATTAGTAAATAAAAGGCAAAAAAATTTATACAATTTTATTAATTAATTGCAAAACGTTTGACAAATTTAATTTCTTGTAGGCGGGTCAAGTTTGTCCTGGAATGGAAGCTGTAAGTATATTAAAGATAAATAAATATATATATATATATATATATATATATATATATATAATATAATTTTATTTATGATATTTTTCCAGACTGTAGCAGACGTTTCGTCGCCAGATTTGGGAGACATTTCAGATATATCACCGGTAAGTTATTTACATTTATATAATAAGTATATATACTAGATGACCCGACAGACGTTGTCCTGTACCCATGTCTACAATTTTTTTATATAATTCTAATATATACCGCTTACCTAAAAATGTAAACTACTTCATGTTGGATAAATTTTGGCAGATGATAGTTTATATATAAAATCTCAAGTAAAAATTGCATTTTTCTTACTAATAATTAACTATTAGTATTATATCTTATATAATTGTCACTTAAAGGAAAATGGTAAACCAATGGGTTGCATCTCCTAAAATAATAGGATAGAAAATTTATTAGTTTTACATATTTATCAAAAATAATTTTTTTCATTAAAAGTTTGTATTAAGAGTTTGAAGTTATTACTAAATAAGTTTTCGATTTTTTTCAAGGTATTTAATTTATATAAATATACTAGCTGACCCGGCATACTTTGTTTTACTATGTAAAGTATTAATTTGAAGAAATGTCCAAAGTGCAAAAGATCATATTAATTTCATATAAGTGAGGTTGAGTTTTTTTATTTAATTTATATATATATATATATATATATATATATTTCAATATATATATATATATATATATATATATGTATATATATACTAGCTGACCCGGCATACTTTGTTTTACTCCGTAAAATATTAATTTGGAGAAATGTCCAAAGTACAAAAGATCATTAATTTCATATAAGTGAGGTTCAGTTTTTTTTATTTAATTTATATATATATATATATATATATATATACTAGCTGACCCGGCATACTTTGTTTATGTTTATCATCTAAAATGTATGTAAAGTAAATGTCCGACGTACAAAAAATTAAAAATGACACAATTAAAATTTTGGTAATTTTGACACTAAGTTATTTCTACATTTCGACACTTTATGTGTGTCATCATTCAGCAAATCTGAAATTTTAAATTCAAAATAGTGTTTGTTGTTAATAGAAAATATGTTTGTATTTCGGGTTTTGTTCTTCAAAGTATGGAAGAATTATATTTTTTACAAAAATGAATTTTTAAAAATAATGTATTAATATAACAAATTCACTGTTAAAATTGTTTTGTTTCGGAAACTAATTTCATACAGAAAAATTATTTTGAAAATGACAAATGGTTGAAAATACAATATGTTTATTAATGAAATATTTTAATTTGAAGTCATTGTCAGTAGAGTTCCTATGTTCAAAAAAATAAGACTATAACTAAAAGACCTAACTTGTTCGTCAGTACAGTTCATTTTTACTCATTAAAACTACACTCTTAAAAATGTAAAAAATTATTGGAAATTAAATTACTTAAGACCATTTATTAGTAGAGTTCTTTTTTGTCATAATTACATTAGTCATTGTTTTAATAATTTTATTATCATTACTATTATATATTAATAATACATAATTTATTTCAACAATTAATATTTGTTAATAATATTTATTTTATTTCAACAGGATGTGTGTCCCAGACCGACTTCAGTAAGTATAAATAATATATATATATATATATATATAATTAATATATTTATTAATTATTAATTACTAATGTTGGTTTCTGTCTTTGCAGGCTGGTAAGATGACTTCTCAGGAGATGGCGGCGGTAATTATAAATTTATATTAATAATTATAACATTATTAATATATATATATATATATATATATATATATATATATATATTATTGGATTTGTTTTTTTTTAGGTTTTGGCTGATTTATCGGTGCCTCGTATTCAAGGAGTTTCTCCAGTAAGTTATTATATATATATATATATATATATATATATATATATGATATTTCACTTACATATTTCATTGCGATTGGATCACTAATTTTTTTTTAGTATATTTTACTTCATTTTCTTTAAATGAATATGTCTAATTTTTACAATCATAATTGCAAAAACAAAAGGCTTAGATAGTAACAAGAAAATTAAATCATTATTATTATTATTATATATTAATTATTTCAGTTACTTTATTTAATACCTATTACATTGACATTATCACAATATTTTACAAATTATCATTTGTATTTATTACTATTTTTTTTTAAATTTATTACTAATTTTATTGTCTTGCACTGAAATTTGAAGCAGAAATTATTAAATATAGTTAATAAAAGAATATATATTTTATTAAAATAACATCGACAGTATTTATATATAATACTCTATTCAATCCAAATAATTTTAACAAAAATATAATTCAAAATTTATAATATTTAAAGAAATATTTCTATAAATATTTGTTCAAAGTAGAAGTAAAAACATTAAACAGTAATAGTAAACAGCAATAATAAATATTCTTTACATTGACAATTTAAAAAATTAAAGAAATTGCTTGTTTTTGTTTACTAAATATTTTAGTAACTGATTTTTTTTTAAATTTATTACTAATATGTTTAGTATTGATTTTCATTATCAATTATACCAAATTATTTAAATCAAAAATAATTTTCTATTTATTTTATAATAAAGCTAATTTTAAATTTTTTTTATAGTTCACACGAATGACTCAACGAGAACTAGAAGAGGTGAGTAAATCATATTATATATATTTATATGTATATATATATATATATATTTGTATATATATATAAATATATATATATATATATATATATATATAAATATATATATATATAAAATAATTATATTTTTGTTTCAGGCTATCGGTATGGGCGAGGAAGTAAGTTGTAGATATTAACATTTATCACTAAAGTAAAATATAGTAATATTTACTTATATATAAATATATATATATATATATATATATATATATATATATTTATTTATTTTTGCAGGCTGTTGCAGAGGTAAGTTTGAATAAAAATTAACGATATATATATATATATATATATATATATATTTATTTACATATATTTACATATAATTATTACAATTATTTTATTATTTAGGAAGTGTGTCCTGCTGGGTCGCCTGGAAGACCACCAGTGTCTCGTTTTGTAAGTAAATATTGTATTTTATTTTATTATATATATATATATATATATATATATGTACATATATATAATAAATGCAAGTCCTCATATGTTTTTCGTTGTATATGTAGAGTGCTCAAGCACGTTACATGTTTGAGCGAACTTTGCCGACGACAATAGCGGACTCTCTCGATTGATCAAATATCATTTAAATTGATAACTTGTTATTTAATAAGCATATTTATAAATATTGATTTTGAAAATTAATTTTGTTACAATATATTTTTCAGGATGCTCGTCTACAGGAATTGGAAGCGGTGAGTTGCAAATATATATATATATATATATATATATATATATATATATATATATAAAGATAGTTGATTCGTTACCTATATATATATCCCTTAATACCTCTTGTGTCAACAAACGGAATTCCTCTCATTTTTTACATGACAGTTACAAAGTCATTATAAATTTCATTAAAAGTAATTCTTTACAGTGTTATATACAGTATTGTACGTTATATCTTTTTCTCTGTTTTTCACTCTTTTTTTGTTTCACCCCGCAACCACTCACTCTACCGCACGTGTCGCGTAACCTTGAATTTGTCTTATTATGCATAGCGAGCGAACATCACGCATTATTAGAAGGGCATTATATGCTTTTTTAATTTCTCTCTTTATTGATTATTGTTAGTTATGTTGTTCTTTGGCACAAGTTTAGTGTTTAATAAATTTTATATAATTTTTGTTATATATTTAAATATTTTTAAATTTAATTTCAACTATTGTTATTGTGTTTTTTTAGATTACTGAATGATGGCGACACACATTAAGTGTCCAAACGTTTACTAGAATAAAGAGTTTTTCTATTTCAACAAACTTTCGTCAACAAAACTATCAACTCACACATACACACACACACACATATATATATATATAAATATATATATATATATATATATATATATTAAAATTTATACATGTTTTTTTTGGTTTTAGGCTTTGTTTGAAGAGGCACCTCGTCCGCCGTCACCTGTAAGTTTTATAAATTATATATGTATATATATACCTATATATATATATACCACATGGATTTAATTAGAGGATGAGTGATTTATAAATATTTTAAGTGTCACTATATTTGAGTTCACAAATGCTATCATAGATGGCGCAAGAATTTACTCAATGACATATGTTAATAATAAATATACGAAACTTTTAATTGAAGTGCGAACTGTATAAATGTTAATATTAGAAGAAAACTTTAGAGAATATTTCTTTATTAATTTGGAAGCATTTGAGCTCTTGGGTGCAAAGAAATTCGAAAACGTCCATATTAAAAACCACCCGGATATATATATATATATATGTATATATATATATATTTATATTTATTTATTTATTTATTTATAATTACATTTTTTTTTAAATGCAGGAAGTGTGTCCTGCTGCCAAGCCAATGTCTGATTATGTGAGTAATAATATTATTTATTATTTTATTATACATATATTATTATAATATTTTTAAATAGACTTTCGAATATAGAAATGTCAATTGACAAAGTCCATGCGGTTGCTATGCAGTCAGGCGTATTTCTCAGGTTGTCAGATAGAAAACCTGAACTAAAAACCGCACAAACGTCAAAAATACGATGTTAGATAACAGGGTCTTTCTGACTCAGCTTAATAACATACGAGTGACATTGCAGTTTGTGTGTAAAACGCCTGAATGCACAGCAAATACATGACATTTTGACAGTATTCAGTATGATTCAGTAGCATAATATATGGAACATGGCCTTGCCATAACATTCGTCTGTTGTGCGGCAGAATAGGTCCTTAAATTGATAATTTATAGTTATTAATGTATTTGTTTTTTTTTTTTAATTAATTTTGTTTTTATATATTTTTCAGGATGCTCGTTTACAACAAATAAGAATGGTGAGTTGGATTTTGAAAATATATTTATGTAATTAATAATTTATGTATTATGAATTTATTTTGTTTTCTAGGCTGCGATGGAGACACCTCGTCGGCCGTCATCGGTAAAATTTATAAATTATATATAATATAATTATATATAATTATATAATATATATATGTATATATATATATATATAACTATCAAGATATATATATATATATATATATATATATATATATATATATTAAAACTCACAATTTAAAAACACTTAAAAAATTGTGAAACAAAATATTTCTTACATTAAAATTCCTAAAAATTTGTAAAAGAAAATACTCATATTGTAAAAATACTTATTTGTTTAAAAAAAAATAATGATAATAATTGTAGTATGAGACACTTAAATTGGTTAAAATATCATAAAATAATCTAAAATTTGTTAAACAAAATAATTATATTGTATAGCTTATTAAAATACTTATTGAATTTTCAAAAAATACTTGCAACAAATAATCTAATTAAATTTAAAAATAATTAAAATAAGCTAAACATAAAAAAGTTTATAGTAAATAAATTAAATAATAAATAAATAATAAAATAGTTATTAGTAAATAAATTATATTATATCTGCAAAATATTGACTTGAGTTATTATATATATATATATATATATATATATATTGTATGATTCTGAATTTGATGTTTACATATGTATTAACAAGTAGTAATCGGGCATAACAGTTTTTTTACTTGGTGTTACTGCCCGAATTAACATAGCTTTTCAAGATATATCAGCACCAAATTCACATATTTTAATATATATTAGAGCGGTCGTTTCGATATTTATATTGAGTATGTACAACACTATGCATATATCTTACTCACTCGCGCACACTGTTGTGTATGCATCGCTCTCTTTCACTCTAGTGTTGTCAGAACAAAATTTAATCTTGACAAATAATTGTTATGCCCGATTACTACTTGTTAATATATATATGTATATATATATATATATATATATATATATTATACTTAATTTTTTTTAAAAACTACATTTCAATACTATTCACATTTTACAGTTATTGAGAGACTATTCTGTACCTCTAGCCGTTCCAGGAACTCCTGTAAGTTATAATAATATTTAAAAATATAAATATTTTTTTTAGCAATATTAATAATAATATTTAAAATTTTAGAAAGGTCCTCCTCCACGTCGACCATCTATGGTAAGTTTATTATTTAGTTTATTACTTAGTTATATCTTTAAATTAATTATTAAAATTAGTAATTTTCAATAATACTGTAAATTAAGCGAACTTAATAAAAACGTTGTATTTACGTAACATTTATTTAACAAAAAGTTCTAAGAGTGAAATTCATAATTTGGGTAATAATAATCAAATTCATATGAAACTTGGATTTATTATAGTTTTATTCATATATATATATTTAATTAATAATAATAATGGTTAATACTTAGTTATTAATGTTTTGTTAATATTTCAAATTATTTTGTTTTTTTTTGGCATAACAGATGTCATATTCCTAATAGATTCAATAAATGCCTAAAATATTTAATAATTTGTTTAATTCTTAATAATTTTTTTTCAGAGTCCCAGAAGGTCTCCAGTATGTCCCAGATTGGGCATGGTGAGTTTAGCTATTTTTAATATAATATAAAACAAAATTAATTGTTTTGAATTGCGTCTAAAGGAGTTTTGCTTCAATTTTAAATATTAAATTTCCTTATTATTTTTATTACCAGACTTTGGCTGATATATCAGCTCCTGATGACAGTGGAGCTTCGAGTCTAGAATATTCAGTTCCTCGTGTCACAGGATATACACCGGTAAAAAATTGTATTTAGTATAGTAAATAATTACTAATAACGATTTTACTTGATTTTGTGCATTTTTTATATCGTAATGAGTTTGCGGTACAAAATCGCCCGTGTGGAAGTCGCTTTATAACCTAAAGCCGGTAACACATGTCACTGTTTTCATATTGAGTTGGTTTCATGCGCTTTAAGTAAAGTGTGATTTTGCGGCGGCTTTAGGTTAAAGCGTGTTTCACACGGGGCAATTTTTGTATTGAAATTTGTAGAAGATAGTGAATTTATATATTCTTTTTTAAATTAGAATTTGTCGGTATATATAAGTGATAGATATTTTTTTTAAATTTTAAGAGGTTTTGAATACATTATATATATATATATATATATATATCAATTATGTTTGTTTATTCTAAAATAATTAAAATATGAACTATTTAGGTTTCAAAATTTTATGACGGTTTTATAAACATTTTATTACTTTAATTAACTCATAATATTGAATAAAAATAGACATTAAATATGATAAAATGCAGTTTAAATTGATAAAATGCAGACGGATTGTCTGCACCCGTGCATCGGAACACAGAATAGCGGGATGTACTTCACAATTTCATAAAAAACTCATTCGAAAATTTATATATTGTTCAATTTAAAGTGACAAGAATTGTTTTTTTGGTGCATTGTGAACATTTATAATTATGAAATAATTAAGATTAATTCAATTACATAGTCCACTGAAGATGACGCAAAACAATGTGTCGAAACGTATGGAAAAAATAAAAATGTTTTAAAGTCATACAATTTTTTTAATTGATTTATTGCCCTGAAAACTGAATCTCACATATTTCAACATCAAAATTGTATAAAAAATTTAATATATATATATATATATATATATATATATATAAATTTTATTTAATCAAAATATTATTAAAAATTTCAGATGGGTCCTTGTCCACGTCCACCGAGATTTGTAAGTTAATATTTCCCTCTTATATTTTTACATATTTTCAATAAAACTAAGTGTTAAATTCTGGCTACTTCAAGGAATATTAATTTTAAATTTTTGTAAAAAATACATGTAACCCTAAATTTTGACCCTCATACTTCAAACCTCTCTCGTATACTACTATACTAATAACAATTAATATACTAATAACACAATTTTTTATCCATCTATTTGCGTCACTAAGGGTTTTTGACTGAATTTAAATTAAAATTTTTTGAACTGCAAAATTCTAAAGCTCACTTATATTAGTACATAATAATACTGTAAATCAAGTGAACGTAATAATAACGTTGCATTTACGTAACATTTATTTAACAAAAAATTCTAAGAGTAAAAGTCATAATTTGGGTAATAAAAACCAAATGTATATGAAACTTGGATTTATGAAAGTTTTGTTAATAATAATAGTTGATAATTAGTTATTAATGCTTTGTTAATATTTAAAATTATTTTATTTATTTTGCATAACATTTTGCACATTTTAATACGTTCAATTAATGTTAGAATGTTTAACAATTAAATTTTTTTATAAATGCTTATTTTTGTTTAATTCTTCTTATATTTTTGCAGAGTCCCAGAAGGTCTCCAGTCAGTCCCAGATTAGGCATGGTGAGTTTAGCAATTTAAAAATTTTAATTTTAAACATTAAAATATTAATTTGTTATTTTATATTTATTACCAGACTTTGGCTGATATATCAGCTCCTGATGACAGTGGAGCTTCGAGTCTAGAATATTCAGTTCCTCGTGTCACAGGATATACACCGGTAAAAAATTGTATTTAGTATAATAAATAATTACTAATAACGATTTTACTTGATTTTGTGCACTTTTTATACCGTAATGCGTTTGCGTTACAAAATCGCCCGTGTGGAAGTCGCTTTATAACCTAAAGCAGGTAACACATGTGACTGTTTTCATATTGAGTTGTTTTCGTGCGCTTTAAGTAAAGTGTGTGTTTTGCGGCGGCTTTAGGTTAAAGCGTGTTTCACACGAGGCAATTTTTGTATTGAAATTTGTAGAAGATAGTGAATTTATATATTCTTTTTTAAATTAGAATTCGTCGGTATATATAAGTGATAGATATTTTTTTTAAATTTTAAGAGGTTTTGAATACATTATATATATATATATATATATATATATATCAATTATGTTTGTTTATTCTAAAATAATTAAAATAAGAACTATTTAGGTTTCAAAATTTTATGGTTTTATAAACTTCATTTTATTACTTTAATTAACTCATAATATTGAATAAAAATAGACATTAAATATGATAAAATGCAGTTTAAATTGATGAATGTCTGCACCCGTGCATCGGAACACAGAATAGCGTGATGTACTTTACAATTTCATAAAAAACTCATTCGAAAATTTATATATTGTTCAATTTAAAGTGACAAGAATTGTTTTTTTGGTGCATTGTGAACATTTATAATTATGAAATAATTAAGATTAATTCAATTACATAGTCCACTGAAGATGACGCAAAACAATGTGTCGAAACGTATGGAAAAAATAAAAATGTTTTAAAGTCATACAATTTTTTTAATTGATTTATTGCCCTGAAAACTGAATCTCACATATTTCAACATCAAAATTGTATAAAAAATTTAATATATATATATATATATATATATATATATAAATTTTATTTAATCAAAATATTATTAAAAATTTCAGATGGGTCCTTGTCCACGTCCACCGAGATTTGTAAGTTAATATTTCCCTTTTATATTTTTACATATTTTCAATGAAACAAAGTGTTAAATGCTGGCTACTTCAAGGAATATTAATTTTAAATTTTTGTAAAAAACACATGTAACCCTAAATTTGACCCTCATACTTCAAACCTCTTTCGTATACTACTATACTAATAACACAATTTTTTATCCATCTATTTGCGTCACTAAGGGTTTTTGACTGAATTTAAATTAAAATTTTTTGAACTGCAAAGTTCTAAAGCTCACTTATATTATTACATACTTCAAACAAATAATTTTAATTTATTTAATTCTTAGAAAAATGACGTAAGGTCTTTCGTTTTAAATCCGCTGGATTAAGTTTTGTTTATTTTCTTTTTATGTGAACTTATAAAAAGGTCATCGTCCAATTTATAAGCACTTATATTTCATTTATAAAATACGAGTAACGAAAGTTACAGTAATTATAATAATCTATTTGAAAACATTTACTATTCAAATATTTTATTTCGGTACGGAAAGTTCCAGCAATTTGCCTCAAGTGTGCACAATGACATGCACCACTAGTTTTATTCAAATATGTTCATTGTATTATTTTCTACAATATCTACTTATAAATTGAAATTTGTGTCTGTGCCCCTAGTAGATTCAAAATACTTTACGTATAAAAACTTTGCCTTGAAAAACCTTAAGCGTATGAATTCATACAGAGAATGCTTTAAATCTACTAGGGGCACAGACACACACCTAACTGATACTTGTGTGTGTGCCTCTAGTAGATTCGGAGCATTGTACGCATGAAAAACTTTGTCTTGTCAAAACATATTCATATGAATTAATATGAATTGATTAGTATTAACACGATTTTTGAACTACTTTGCTAATTTATAGTGGTTTTGTATTTGTCTATTGAATTTGTGTGTATCTTTCGAAGAAGAACCAAATTTAGACTCGAAACGTATGGAAGTTTATTTATTGTAGTTGTAGAGATATAATTTGCTTTTTTCAAATTTCTGAATGTCTGTTCAAAAATTCTTTTTGTCTAACTATATAATACAATTTATAACAGTATTAAACATTTAATAATAAATATTTGTTAACTAATTAATAATTTGTTTATTATTATATTTATTTTTTCAGATGACCCCAGAAGCACAAGCACAGGCACAAGCAGAAGCAGATATTGTAAGATTTTTTTGTTTATTTATTTTTAATTACATTAATTAATGAATATTTATTAATATTAACTACAAATTTATTTTTAAAATTTAATTCAATTGTATTTTTAAAAAATTAAATAAAATTATATTTTTTTTTAGACTGTGGCTGATATGTCGTATCCAGAATTGGGCGACATTTCTAGTATTGTGAGTATAAATTATAAATTGTATATATATATATATATATATATATACATATATATATATATTTATATATAAATTTTTATTAAATTTATTTAAATATTTTTGTTCCATTTGCAGGAAATGGAGCCAGGATTTGCCATGGTGAGTGTTTAAATTTTATTTGTTAATAATAATTTTATTTAGTTGTTTAAAACTTCATTGTTAATATTTTATCCAAATTCTTGAAGTAATTACTAATTATTTAACAGAAATATATTAATAACATTTAACAACATACATGATTAAAAAAATGTTTGAATGTACATTTTTTACATAATTTATACAGATCATGATGTTTGTCCTGAATAAACAGAGAGTAATAATTTAAATCTAAAATTGAATAAAAAATAATGTTAATTTGTTTATAAATAATTGTTTAAATATATTTTATTTTTTACATTTATTTTTTCTGCACTATCTTAGATTTTGAAATACTTAGCTAAAATAAAGGTATATTATATATAAAATATAGTTACTATTACTCACTATTAACCCAAATGTTTTGTTTTGCTTTTTTATCCAATTTAAGAAGACTTTTTTTACTTGAATATAAAGTTATATAACAATTATATAATAAAATTTTTTTTATCAAAATATATTTTTTTCAGGGAATAGCAGAAGTATCTTCACCAGATATGAGCCCGATTGCTGATGGATCACTGGTAAATATATATATATATATATATATATATATATATATATATATATATATATATTTCTTTTATTCTATTTTATTCATATTTAATTCTATGCACATTACAATTAGTTGCATGATTTTCTAATCTGATTTAAATTTTTTTCTAGGTTTGTCGAAGGAGCCCACAAATGGGCATGGTGAGTAGATTTTTAATATATATCTTATATATATATATATATATATATATATACATATATATATATATATATATATATATCTTGAATGTTGATTTTCAGCCGATTGTCGAAATAAAAAGAAAACAAATAAATAATAAATTATTTAATATACGTTTCGACATGGATTGTGTGTCATGATTCAGCAACCCTTTTTTTTGAATTTTTTTTAATACAAATATATTTAAACTTTATTATAGATTAAAAGATAAGATGGCAAGTAAAAAATTGATACGTACCACACCAGGAAAAATAATAACAATTTATTTATTAATTAACATATCAAAAATAAACAATACAATTTGATTAACAAAAATATGGAAACACAAAATCAAATAGACTATGAAAACCAAGAGTCAAAGATTTGAAAAATTATTTTCAAAAAAATTAATGATATTATGATAAGAGTCATGTACTTAAATAGTAAAAGTTTCTTTAATTAATGCAAAGGGAGTATAAAATAAATAAAAATTAAGCAAATTTTCAGAGGTCACCATTCTTTTTCTTATGTAAAATAATAGGATTATTAGTATTAAAAGTATGGTTCAAACTATATTGACATGTTCCGATAACATTGTCTTATACTGATTCGAATTTTTTGAATTACAAATGTATTGGTTTATTCTCTTCTAAATATATTGCAAACTTTCGCCAATTGAATTTTTTAACTTTTTTTTGTTTATATACAGACATAACCTGTAACTAAATAATTTTTTTTTTTAATTTACTACTATACCAAACTTTGCTAAAAAAATTTAATATTTATCTTGCATTTTTTATATTGTTGAATAAATAAATCTAACATAACAAAATAATAATTTATATAATTATTAAATTATCAGCTATTAAAATACAAATTAAAAAATGTATTTGTAAAAATGTATTTAAAATTAATATATTTTTTATTTCAGACTTTGGCTGAAGTGACGTCACCGGAGTTGAGCGCAATTTCTGGAGCTAGAACACCGGTAATATATATATATATATATATATATATATATAATTATTGCAAATATTTTATTATTTAGGAAGTGTGTCCTGCTGGGTCGCCTGGAAGGCCACCAGTGTCTCGTTTTGTAAGTAAATATTGTATTTTATTTTATTATATATATATATATATATATATATACCTTATAATTTGAATATTTAAATTATGTGTCCGAGTTTCAACATTTATTTTTATTATGGACGACACTACGCATATATTTTATTCACTCGCACACACGGTTCTGTATGCAACGCTCTCTTTCACTCTAGTGTTGTTCAAACGAAATTCGATATAAACAAATAAAAATACAAAAAAATAATTTAAAAAGTACAAGTAAAGAAAAAATCTAAAATTAATCGAAAAATAGTTGCTGTTATCAATATATTTATATGAAATATGAATATATAAGTATTACTAACTTGATATCTTTTTAGTTTTCTTTAATTGCCTGTTTTTTATCATTTAGTCATCTCCTAAAAAGTTTTACTTTAAGACTGTTTTAAAGATTTTGTTATCAATCGAATTATTAAATTGTTATCTAATATGCATTTTTATAAATATTGATTTTAATAATTAATTTTGTAATAATATAATTTTCAGGATGCTCGTCTACAGGAATTGGAAGCGGTGAGTTGCAAATATATTTATATGTATATATATATATATATATATATATATATTATAATTTATATATAATGGATTTTTGTTTTTGTTTTAGGCTTTGTTTGAAGGAGCACCTCGTCGGCCATCACCTGTAAGTTTTATAATTTTATATATATATATATATATATATATATATATATATATATATTAAATGTTTAATATGAACAAAGGAGCACTCAGATTTTTTAATACAACTTTATTTTATGATTACAAACGTTTCGAGACGATGGTGTCCCTCATCTTCAGTGTAATTTCAAAAACAGTTACTTATTACTATACATCCATTAATATTTTATTTAAAACTATTTAAAACTGAATATAGTTTAATCCTATATATATAATTAATTAATTAATTTTTTTTTCAAGATACAGGAAGTATGTCCTGCTGCCCAGCCAATGTCTGAATATGTGAGTTATAATATTTTATTATACATATATTGATATAATTAATTTTTAATTTTTCACAAAATACGAATGTATAAATGTAAATAACATAGAAGACATCTCTCCTTTCATATACATATATCTATCTTTGTCACACTATACAGTTGCGTATAAGTCTCTCTCTTTTACTCTTTCTGCCTTGAAATCTAAAACTATATCTTTCTCTTTTCTTCACTCGCTACGTTATATCTTGCATCTCACTCGTGTAACGAAATAGACTTTCGAATATAGAAGTGTCCTATTAAATAAATTAATTTCCATACTGAATATTGAAAAAGACCATGCGGTTGCTGTGCAGTCAGGCGTATTTCTCAGGTTGTCAGATAGAAAACCTAAAACTAAACTAAAAACAGCACAAACGTCAAAAAACGATGTTAGATAACAGTGTGTTTCTGACTCAGCTTCATAACATACGAGTGACGTTGCATTTTATGTGTAAAACGCCTGAATGCACAACAAATACATGATATTTTGACAGTATTCAGTATGTTTCAGTAGCGTAATGTATGCAACATGGCTTTGCCATAACATTTGTCTGTTGTGCGGCAGAATCGGTCCTTTAATTGATAATTTATAGTTATTAATGTATTTGTTTTTTTTTTTAAATTAATTTTGTTATTATATATTTTTCAGGATGCTCGTTTACAACAAATAAGGATGGTGAGTTGGATTTTGAAAATATATTTATAGATTTAATAATTTATATATTATGAATTTATTTTATTTTCTAGGCTGCGTTGGAGACGACACCTCGTCGGCCGTCACCGGTAACAATTATAAATTACATATAATATATACATTAGGGTGGTCCTACATATGGATATCTTTGCTCCCAAAATCTCAAAAGCTTTCAAATTGTTATAAAAAATTCTCTGAAAGTTTTAGCTCTTAACATTAACTCTAACATAGTCCGCATCCTAACCAAAGTTTCCACTGAAAATAACTTTGGTTGGGGTGCGGACTATGTTAGAGTTAATATTAAGAGCTGAAACTTTCCGAGAATTTTCTTTTATCAATTTGGAAACATTTGAGCCCCTGGGAGCAAAGAAATTCGAAAATATCCATATTAAGGACCACCATTAAATATATGTGTATGTATATATAAATTGAAATTTATTTCAGAGAGGAAGACGTGTTGCTCCACGACAGTTAGAAGCTGTGAGTATATAATTATTTGAATAATTTTAAATAATATTTGATAAATTTATTAATTTTATTTTTTTCTTGCAGGCCTTTGGAGAGCCTGAGAGAGTAAGTTTTGCATTATATATATATATATATATATATATATATATAATTTTGTAAATGTTTGTTTGTTTTTCAGAAGTACTTAATTTCAAATTTTACTTGATGACATAATAAAATTGTCTAGTAATTTTTAGCAATGTTTTTAAGATAATCCTGTTCCAACTTATATAGATCCATACTAACATTCATACCAACAACAGCTTCAATATCAACATTGATACACTGAATTATCACAAAACAATTACATCACAGAGACGTTTTGCGGAATCTTCTTTTATTCAAAAAACAAAAACAGCATCAATAAAAGAAATGATCCTTCTTGTTTTTAAAAAAAAACTATAAAGTACTTTCGAACCAGTCGATTTCTATTTTTTTTTAATTGATAAGCTATACATATATAATTTTGTAAATTCTTGTTAGTTTTTTTAGAAGTACTTTTTTTAAAATTTTACTTAAGATGACATAATAAAATTGTCTAGTAATTTTTAGCATAGATTTTAAAATAAACCTGTTCCAACTTATATATATTCAAACTAACATTCATACCAACAACAGCTTCAATATCGACATTGATACACTGAATTATCACAAAACAATTACATCACAGAGACGTTTTGCGGAATCTTCTTTTATTCAAATAGACAAAAACAGCATCAATAAAAGAAATGATCCTTCTTGTTTTTTAAAAAAAACTATAAAGTACTTTCGAACCAGTCGATTTCTATTTTTTTTTTCAATTGATAAGCTATACATATAGAATTTTGTGAATTCTTGTTAGTTGTTTAAAAGTACTTAATTTCAAATTTTACTTAAGATGACATAATAAAATTGTCTAGTAATTTTTAGCAATGTTTTTAAAATAAACCTGTTCTAACTTATATAGATCCATACTAACATTCTTACCAACAGCAACTTCAATATCGACATTGATACACTGAATTATCACAAAACAATTACATCACAGAGACGTTTTGCAGAATCTTCTTTTAATCAAATAGACAAAAACAGCATCAATAAAAGAAATGATCCTTCTTGTTTTTAAAAAAAACTGAAGTACTTTCGAACCAGTCGATTTCAATTTTTTTTTTCAATTGATAAGCTATACATATAGAATTTTGTAAATTCTTGTTAGTTTTGTCAGAAGTACTTAATTTAAAATTTTACTTAAGATGACATAATAAAATTGTCTAGTAATTTTTAGCAATGTTTTTAAAATAAACCTATTCCAACTTATATAGATCCATACTAACATTCATACTAAAAACAACTTTAATATCGACATTGATACACGACGCTTTTTAACGAATTTTTAACTTTTTTTCTAAATTGACTATATATAGATGTTTTATGAAGTTTTGACATATAATAACATGTCAACTACAGTTTTATTCAGTCTTTATTTATTTTTATTTTTTTTTCTAGGCAATGGCAGATATTTCGGTTCCACGAATTAGTGGATATACACCGGTGAGATTTCAATTATAATAATTATACACACATATATATATATATATAATATATATATATATATATATATATATTTATTTATTTATTTATTTATTTATTTATATAATATAATTTCAGAGAGGACCTTGTCCACGCGTGCCGGCTGCTTATGTATGTTTTTCTCATATATATTTATTTAATACTTTAATTAGTTGCCATAAGATCCAGAATGACATCAAACGCCTAAACAAATATAGCATTTGCGAATCAAATTTTCTGGTGCAAAAGTAAAGTTTTGAAGTCTGGGAGTTAAAGAACTCTAATTTAACATTTAATTGCACATTGAACACTTTATTAATTAATTGAAAAGATTCTTGTTAACTTTGTAGATTTTTTAGTTAAAATTTAATTTTAATTTATTTAATATTCAATATTTACTCAAATTTTTCATTTAATTTATAATTAATATTTAATTTTTAATATTGTTTTTTATTTGTAGGTATCTCCAAGGAGAGGAAGTCCAAGGGCGGTGAGTTCTAATTTTTATTATATATATATATATATATATATATATATATATATATATATATATGTATGTAGATAAATATGTACTACTTCAATACATTTTACTTTTTATAAATTATTTTATTTAATTTAACAAATTTTATTTTATTTTTTATTATATTACAGAGGTCTCCAGTTTGTCCGGCATTGGGCATGGTGAGTTTAGCAATTTAAAAATTTAATTTTTAAATATTAAAATATTAATTTGTTATTTTATTTTTATTACCAGACATTGGCTGATGTATCAGCTCCCGATGCAAGTAGAGTTTCGAGTCTAGAATATTCAGTTCCTCGTGTCACTGGATATACACCGGTAAAAAATTGTATTTAAATTTATAAATATTTACTAATAACGACTTAACTCGATTTTGTGGATTTTTTTATATCGTAATGCGTTTTTGTTACAAAATCGCCCGTGTGGAAGTCGCTTTATAACCTAAAGCCGGTAACACATGTGTCTGTTTTCATATTGAGTTGTTTTCGTGCGCTTTAAGTAAAGTGTGTGATGATGCGGCGGCTTTAGGTTAAAGCGTGTTTCACACGCGGCAATTATAATAGATAAACGATGAAATAATGTATGAAGTTGGGGGAAATTGTAAATTAAGTTAAAATTCATGTTGCAAATGGTAAATAGGATGCTGTTTTTGAAATATTTTTGCAAGTAAAGTAAATAAATAAATAAATATATAAAGTTTGAGAAAAATGAAAATACGGTTGAAATTTTTATGAAATGCAAATAGTAAATGATATAGAAAATAGGAAAAAATCGAAATAAGGTTAAAAATTCTATTCCGAATACTTTTTTTATATATTTACAGTTACAACTGTTTAAATAATTCAAGTAATATAAATATTACAATTTTGATTAAAAGGAAACTAATACTTATACAATAGAAAAATAAAATAGGGTTTTTTAAACGAAATCTATAATTTAATGAAAAATTAGTAAAATAAAATAATAATAATAATAAAGATAGACAATTGGACAACGGTAACAATATTTATAGTGTTAATAATTATGATAAATAACGACTAATAGAATTTGAAACATTTGTAGAAAAAAAGAAATACTAATAATAAACATAAAAATAATAAAATATAATAATTATAAATTATGGTGAACATTTTTGTGTATAGAAATCAATAAGTCTATTGAATTTTTTTATTATGTTAAGTAATCTAATAATTTTTTTCTTTTATATATATATATATATATATATATATAATAAATTACTTCTGTTTTTCAGATTGGTCCATTTAGGCGTCCACGAAATTTTGTAAGTTGTTTAATAACCTATTTTTATAATAATTAGGAAACAATTTTTTTTGATGATTATGAAAAGAAAATAGGATAATTATAATGGAATTTCTTCAACTCGCTTTTGCATGTTTAAAAACCGGTTTAGACGTTTTTTAGAAATTTTGATAAAATCTCATCTTCGCTCACATACATCTATTTGTTACATATGTCTACGTGCTCCAATTTTGGTCTCAAATTAAAAAAAAAAAATGTTATCAAATTGGCCTGATTTATTTTGAAATGTGATATTTATTAAATAAATTAATTTTAATTTCTTTTGTTTCAGATGAGTGTAAGTCGAAGGGGAGTGCTCGTAGTAACTTTTTGATATATAATATTAAATTATTATTATTTTTTTTTTTAAATTTGTTGAAAGTATTTTATAATGTTTTCTATTTTAGCCTGTTGCTGATTTACCTGTACCAGAAATGAGTGGTGTATCGACTATAGATGCATCCATACCATATCGTAGTGGATTCTCGCCGGTAAGAAATTATAATATATAATACAGTGTATAAATAAATATATTTCTATAAATTGTGGGACAAAATCTTGAGCAAATATTGCTTATTCTGGTTTTGATTCTCTAATATTTATTATTTTTTAAATATAAGTGCAAAATTGTACAAAAGAGAATAATAATCTACAAAATCAAATATCATGAATCACCTAAATTAGTATATTGATTTCTTATTATTAAGTTAATTATTTACATATATCTAAAACTTTATGCAACTTGCCTTGAGGCAAAATACCACTCACACCTAGTTTTTAATTTAAAATTGATATTAATTTATTACAACTTTAAAATACATTACATTATCATTGGTTAGTGTTACAATTGATATTAATTGTTTAAATAATTAAAATATTTGTCCAATTTTTTATATTTATATTTAGTATGGACCGCACTATGCATATATCTTACTCACTCGCTCACACGGTTGTGTATGCTTCGCTCTCTTTCTATCTAGTGTTGTTAGAACGAAATTTGGGATAGACGAAAAAAGAAAAAACAAAAATTAAATGAAGAAATAAACAAAATAGTTATTATTGGACTAACTACTTAATGATTAAACTTTACCTTAAAAGCCTTTGCATAAAAATAGTCTACAATGATAATATAATTTTTTTTTGACTTTTATATAATTCTATTCATTTAATTTATTACTAGTGATGCAGCTTGTTAATTAGAATAAATACTAATTTATTAATTGATAATACTTATAATTTCAGATGGGTCCATGTCCACGTCCAGCTGCATTCGTAAGTCTATATTTTAAATTTTATATATTTATAATAGTATATACATATAAACAAAACTATATTTTTCTCATACAATAAGTTTTATAAAATCTTAATTTCAAATTACTTCAACATAAACATATAACAATATAATTTAGTTATCAAATTTCATACATTAATGTTACTGTATATAAATAGTAACTTTGATTTCTTTTGTTTCAGATGAGTGTAAGTCGAGGGGGAGTGCTTGTAACAACATCAAGACAGTTCTTCTAATAATGATTTAAAAAATTGAAATATTGTCTGAAATGTTGTTTGATGAGAATATATTGAAATGTTGTATGTTTTAGGATGTTTCTGATGTAACTGGACCAGACATGAGTGGTATTTCGAGTTTAGATGCATCCATTCCTTACCGTAATGCATTTACTCCGGTAAGAAATTATACATGAATTTATATTGTATATATATATATATATATATATACATATATATAAACAATTATATTTTTTTCTGACAAAACTACGTACGTGTTTAAAACCAAACTAACCGTAATGCATGGGATTTTTAACAGATATTTCATTTTTAATGCAATACTTTTTGACAAAGACTTCTTGATTAAAGCCCCTTGATAAAAGACTTATGACTGAAATCAGCTTTGAGAAGAACAGAGACAGCAGTATTTATGATTTATATATTAAATCGATTTAAAAATGAATATACTTTTATGAAAGTGTAACATAGTCAAATTGCAGAAAGTATTTACGTTCAAATATTAATAAGCGTTCTGATTGTAATATACACTGAAAGAAAAACAACAGCAAGCATCTTGCATAAAATAACACAAAAATTTTATATAATTTACATTATCATTGCTTAGTGTTACAATTGATATTAATTGTGTGAATAATTAAAATATAAATTATCGGTATTCATTCTTAGTATTGACACCACTATGTATATATCTTACTCACTCGCTCACACGTTTGTGTATACGTCGCTCTCTTTCACTCTAGTGGGGTCCCTACTAAATTTAGAATATACGATTAAAAATAAAACAAAAATTTTATATATATTATAGTCATTTTCTTTTAATTTACAGATTGGTCCTTACCCACGTCCACGAGACTATGTAAGTATCAAACACATTTCTTTAAAACATCTAACAAATATTTTTGATTTTATTTCCAAAATAATTTATCATAAAATCAAAATTATTATTATTTCAAATTCTAATATAAGACATAGATTTATAAATATAAAACTTTACCAAATTTTCTTTTTGTTTCAGGCGAGTCCAGCGGTAAGTTGAGGATTGCTAACGACATTTTAATTGTTTATTTGTGAAATATTTATTATCATTTATCAAAATTATAATTTTAAGCCTTGGTAGCGAATTTTTTTGGTATATTTTTTAGGAAGTGAGGGATGTATTGCCTCCAGATTTGAGTGGATATTCGAGTATTGGTGAACCATCTGTTCCTAGTTTTGGTGCATATACACCAGTAAGATGATAATTTTACTATATATATATATATATATATATATATATATATATTGTAGAGTTTCGAACAAGAATCCAAAAATAATACAAAATAAAAAAATTTGTTAGAAGAAAACATTTTAGTATCAGGCTCATCCTTACACTCCTTCAACCAATTCTTTACGAACATTAAATCCCCTACCCCATCCAATTTCAATACTAATGTAGTATATTCTGTTTCTTGTAATGACTGTGCTTTTCAATATATTGGACAAACTTCGCAATATTTACACAAAAGAATGAGACAACATGAACTAAGTGTGGTCCACCACAAACAAAAAAATTTCAAAAGTACCCTAGTACAACACTCTATTGAAAACGCCCATTCATTTAATTTCACTCCAAAGATCTTATATCATGAAAGTTGCATCTTTAGGAGATTATTCGCGGAGAGTTGTCTTATTCTTATAAATGTTTCTAACAGTGTCAACATTAGATCAGATCACAACCTATTACATGATTCATATTTAAATTTTTTACACTTTTTGACAAACAATTAATATCGACTTTCTTTTAAGATCAACAATTTAAGTATTCACACCCTAACATATAAAAACACACACATACAATCTCACAGCTTTCGTTCAAGTGTTTACACGTGTTACAAATGACACACCAGTTTCAATTAGTTAATTTTCAAAAGCCAATCGCACAACATCTAAAAAACAATATTATTTGTGTTTCAAATAATAATTTTAAAAAAGACAAATCTTTTAGTAATTTTGATTTACAAAATCTAATTATTCGGCGGAAAATTAACTCACAAATTCATTTTTGTTAAAAAACTTGTTTAGTGAAAAAGTGCTAACATATATTCAAACATACAGGTAATTAATTCAACTTTGTCATTAACCTTTTCTTAAAAAAATTTTCCATAACTTTCAAAAAATTTTCTATTATGTTTAATATCCTGTTCTGATAATCCACTCATTTATTTTTATCATTTTTATCATTTTCATTGTGATCATATTAACATATTTCTGTACATTATTATATATATTTTTTTTTTGCAATTAATTTATTATTTAAGAAAAATCTATTTTCTTTTCCTAAACATATTGTTTGCTAAAATCTCATCAAGATCATGTTTCTTGACAGTTGTCCTGAAGATGGAACGTACCTAGTTCCGAAACGTCGACAGTAAAACAAATAATTAAATAAAGAAATTGTTTATTAAAAACTTTTCTTGTTTTTTATTTTGTATTATTTTTGGATTCTTGTTCGAAACTCTACAAAATATACACAAATCCAAGACTCTACCATTCAATATATATATATATATATATATATATATATATATATATATATATATATATATATATATATATATATATATATATATATATTAAGTATTAATAATATTTCATTGTTACAGCCTCCAAGACGTGCTTCACCTTATGTAAGTAAATGCTCACATATTAATTAAATTATTGTTCAAAGTAATTTTAAAGTAATCACGTCGATTTTGTTGCAATATCATCCAATGTTTTTACATTTACATAACTATTAGTAATAGTATATATATATAGTATTAGTTATATATATATATATATATGTATATAATTTTTTATATATATATATATATATATATATATATATATTATATATATTTACATATAATTATTACAAATATTTTATTATTTAGGGAGTGTGTCCTGCTGGGTCGCCTGGAAGACCACCAGTGTCTCGTTTTGTGAGTAAATATTTTATTTTATATTATATATATATATATATATATATATATATATATATAATAACTGCTAGTCCTCATATGTCTTCCGTTGTATATGTAGAGTGCACAAGCTCATTACATGTTTGAGCGAACTCTCTCGACTCTCTGGATTGATCAAATATCATTTAAATTGATAACTTGTTTAATAAGCATTTTTATAAATATTGATTTTGAAAATTAATTTTGTTACAATATATTTTTCAGGATGCTCGTCTACAGGAATTGGAAGCGGTGAGTTACAAATATATTTATATGTATATATATATATATATATATATATATATATATATAAAAGATAGTTGACTCGTTACCTATATCCCTTAATACCTCTTGTGTCAACAAACGGAATTCCTCTCATTTTTTACATGACAGTTACAAAGTCATTATAAATTTCATTAAAAGTAATTCTTTACAGTATTATATACAGTATTGTACGTTATATCTTTTTCTCTGTTTCTCATTCTTATTTTGTTTCACCCCGCAACCACTCACTCTACCGCACGTGTCGCGTAACCTTGAATTTGTGTTGCTATGCACAGCGAGCGAACATCACGCATTATTAGAAGGGCATTGTATGCTTTTTTAATTTCTCTCTTTATTGATTATTGTTAGTTATGTTGTTCTTTTGCACAAGTTTAGTGTTTAATAAATTTTATATAGTTCTTGTTATATATTTAAAAAATTTTAAATTTAATTTCAACTATTGTTATTGTGTTTTTATAGATTACTGAATGATGACTACACACATTAAGTGTCCAAACGTTCACTAGAATAAAGAGTTTTTCTATTTTAACCTTTTGTCAACAAAACTATCAACACACACACACATATATATATATATATATATAATATATATATATATATATATATATTATAATTTATACATAATGTTTTTTATTGGTTTTAGGCTTTGTTTGAAGAGGCACCTCGTCGGCCGTCACCTGTAAGTTTTATATATATATATATATATATATATATATACACCTATATATTAGGGTGGTCCTTAATATGGACATTTTCGAATTTCTTTGCTTCCAAGAGCTCAAATACAATCCACACGGATTTAATTAGAGGATGAGTGATTTATAAATATTTTAAGTGTCACTATATTTGAGTTCACAAATGCTATCACAGATGGCGCAAGAATTTCCTCAATGACGTATTTTAATAATAAATACGAAACTTTTAATTGAAGTGCGAACTGTATAAATGTTAATATTAGAAGAAAACTTTAGAGAATATTTTTTTATTAATTTGGAAGCATTTGAGCTTTTGGATGCAAAGAAATTGGAAAATGTCCATATTAAGGACCACCCGTATATATATATATATATATATATATATATATATATATATGATTTAGTAGTTAATTTTGATGTTGAAATATATGAGTGAGTTCTTGAGGGCGATACATCAAACAAAGAAAAGCCAAAGATTTATAAAATAATCTTTATTTCCAAACGTTTCGACATTCAATTTAATGTCATCATCAGTGGATCTAAAAACAGTATGAAAATTAGCATATCTAGGTACTTATAATATATGTGGATTGGTAAAGTAACTATACAATAAGAGAAAAATTAACAAACAGCAACACTTAACAACAAACCAAATATAAAAGATAGGAAAGGTAGTAGAGACTAGAATTAAATGAATAATTAAAAAGTATAGGCAAAAATATTTAAGTACACTCATATAAACCTACGCATATATACATATATATACATACACATATACACACATATACTACATATATATATATACATATATACATATACATGCATATATCCATATACACACACATATACACATATAATACACACATATATATACAGATACAACAATATATACCTATATATGTACACATATACATGTAAGACTATACACATATAAATATACGTATATACATATATGCAACGTGCATGCATATTCACAACGACGTAAATGTACATGTATGAACCATACATATACTCATACCTATCTATGTAACTATAGCTATACACGTATACACATACATATACGCATAAACATGTATATATACATATATACACACATATATATATATACATATATATACATACATATATATATATATATATATACACACAATACATATATATACATATGTACATAAATGCTCACAAATATATATATATATATATATACATATATATATATATATATATACATACACATATACATATACATACATGCATATATACGTATATACAATTACATGTATACACATATACATATGCACATACATACAAACATACATGTAAATAAGTAATATACATATATATACATACATACATATAAATACATATATATATATATATATATATATATATATATATATATATATAAACATACAATATATGTAAACTCGTATATATGTAAAGCAAACAAATTATTTATGAAGATGGATAATACATATAAAATACAAGTGGACTTACATTACGTTGGTTGGTTACATATAGAGAAGTGTACACAGCACTAGAGATTGGCACTAACATTTATACAACTAACTTGTCAGCACTATGCATTTTTTATATAATTTGTCTGAGAGTAGGATGGCATGGTCGACTAAATTAATAATAGTGCCTATCTTCATGCTAGAAGGGTGGTAAGAATGATAATTTAAATACCTACCCGACCAAGTAGGTTTTTGGAACCAATTGGTGATAATTCGATTGTCTGCGGTTTTTATAATTTTTTATCATTTATAAACCTTAAAAATTTTTTATTTTAGATTTTTGAGTTATTAGTATAACTACTTAGTAATACTAAATAACATTTCCAATTTTTTTTTTCTCCTAATTCTAACCATACAAACCTAGCCTAACATTACTAGTTTCAATTTCCGACTATTTTCTACCTACCCGCCCATAACAATCCTGGAATGACCCTTAAAAATCTCTCAAAACATGTGGTGACTTTTATACATGCCTCGGTACTAGCAAAGTACAGAAGTCGTGGCAGAAATTACATAATTCTACTTACATTTTTGTTCTAATAAAACTATCATTTTTCTGTTTACATCATACAAAAAAATTATATAAAAAATGCATAGTGCTGACAAGTTAGTTGTATAAATGTTAGTGCCAATCTCTAGTGCTGTGTACACTTCTCTATATGTAACCAACCAACGTAATGTAAGTCCACTTGTATTTTATATGTATTATCCATCTTCATAAATAATTTGTTTGCTTTACATATATACGAGTTTACATATATTGTATGTTTATATATATATATATATATATATATATATGTATTTATATGTATGTATGTATATATATGTATATTACTTATTTACATGTATGTTTGTATGTATGTGCATATGTATATGTGTATACATGTAATTGTATATACGTATATATGCATGTATGTATATGTATATGTGTATGTATATATATATATATATATATATATATATTTGTGAGCATTTATGTACATATGTATATATATGTATTGTGTGTATATATATATATATATATATGTATGTATTTATATGTATATATATATATGTGTGTATATATGTATATATACATGTTTATGCGTATATGTATGTGTATACGTGTATAGCTATAGTTACATAGATAGGTATGAGTATATGTATGGTTCATACATGTACATGTACGTCGTTGTGAATATGCATGCACGTTGCATATATGTATATACGTATATTTATATGTGTATAGTCTTACATGTATATGTGTACATATATAGGTATATATTGTTGTATCTGTATATATATGTGTGTATTATATGTGTATATGTGTGTGTATATGGATATATGCATGTATATGTATATATGTATATATATATATGTAGTATATGTGTGTATATGTGTATGTATATATATGTATATATGCGTAGGTTTATATGAGTGTACTTAAATATTTTTGCCTATACTTTTTAATTATTCATTTAATTCTAGTCTCTACTACCTTTCCTATCTTTTATATTTGGTTTGTTGTTAAGTGTTGCTGTTTGTTAATTTTTCTCTTATTGTATAGTTACTTTACCAATCCACATATATTATAAGTACCTAGATATGCTAATTTTCATACTGTTTTTAGATCCACTGATGATGACATTAAATTGAATGTCGAAACGTTTGGAAATAAAGATTATTTTATAAATCTTTGGCTTTTCTTTGTTTGATGTATCGCCCTCAAGAACTCACTCATATATATATATAATATATATATATATATATATATATATATATATTTATAATTATATTTTTTTTTAAATGCAGGTAGTGCCTCCTGCTGCCCAGCCAATGTCTGCTTATGTGAGTAATAATATTATTTATCATTTATGCTCCCAAGCCAATGTCTAGTTATGTGAGTAATAATATAATTTATTATTTTATTATACATATATTATTATAATATTTTTTCTCTGTCACACTATACAGTTGCGTATAAGTCTCTCTCTTTTACTCTTTTTGCCTTGAAATCTAAAACTATATCTTTCTCTTTCCTTCACTCGCTATGTTATATCTTTTATCTCACTCGTGCAACGTAATTGACTTTCGAATATAGAAATGCCCTATTAAATAAATTAATTTCCATACTGAATATTGACAAAGACCATGCGGTTGCTGTGCAGTCAGATAACAGGGTCTTTCTGACTCAGCTTCATAACATACGAGTGGCGTTGCAGTTTGTGTGTAAAACGCCTAAATGCACAGCAAATACATGACATTTTGACAGTATTCAGTATGATTCAGTAGCATAATGTATGGGACATGGCCTTGCCATAACATTTGTCTGTTGTGCGGCAGAATCGGTCTTTAAATTGATAATTTATAGTTTTTTAATGTATTTGTTTTTTTTTTTAAATTAATTTTGTTTTTATATATTTTTCAGGATGCTCGTTTACAACAAATAAGAATGGTGAGTTGGATTTTGAAAATATATTTATGTATTTAATAATTTATATATTATGAATTTATTTTATTTTCTAGGCTGCGTTGGAGACGACACCTCGTCGGCCGTCACCGGTAAAATTTATAAATTATATATAATATAATTATATATAATTTATATCTATTACGTAACATAATGTATAATATCTCTTTTTCAAATTTTAGCTTCGGTTCAAATTTACACGTAACAACTACGTTAAAAATAACATCTAATCAACTTTGGTTATTTTTCATAAAATGATGTTATATAATTATTTTTTTAATTTTTGTTTATTTTTTATTTTTTAGCCTCCAAGGCGTTTGACGTCAGAGGAATTGGAAGCTGTTAGTAAATTTTTAATTGAATATTATTTTTAGTCACATTAAAAATGCTGAATTGTTTAATATTAATTATTATTATTTAAACGTTATATACAGATTTGTAAATAATTTTATCACCTTTCTGATGATATATTAAAATATTTACGTGTTTAAACAAATTATTAACAAATTAATAAAAATATGAAAAAATGTAATCAATGAAATCCATCCATTATTAATTTGATAGTAAATCTTAGTTTTCACATATTTTTCCTGTTCAATTTTGCTTCAAAAAGTTTTAAACGTTTTATACAGATTTGTAGATAATTTTATTGCCTTTTCTAATGATATATAATAGTATATACGTGTTTGAATAAATTATTTAGAAATTTGATCCAAATATAAAGAAATGCATCCAATGAAATCCACCCATGGCTGACAATTTGATACTAAATTTTAGTTTTCACATTTTTAGTATTTAATTTTGTTAAAAAGTTTATTAAACGTTATATACAGATTTATAGATCATTTAATTACCATTCCAATGATATATTGAAAGTATATACGTGTTTAAACAAATTGTTACCAAAATTAATAAAAATATAAAAAAATGTAATCTATTCATTTCATTTATTTTTTAGGCTTTGGCAGACGTTTCAGTTCCTCGTGTTAGTGGTTATACTCCGGTAAGTTTTTTTTATTAAATTTATAATTGTATTAATTAGTTATTAATGTGAAAACGTTATTTCAACGTAACAGCATTGTAACTTACACGTAGATATATGTTACATAATTTCCGATACTTCGTGTGTCAAATTTTAATTTTAAAACATATATTTCAATAGTTTTGCATACAATTTGAATATTATATTTAATTCAATTACCTAAATTTCAACGTAACATCAATGTAACAAATGTATATTAGTTATTAATGTATTTAAAAGAGTTATTTTAACGTAACAGCTATGTAACATAGTCGTGGAAATGAGTCACGTAACTTTTACTATACTTGTGTGTAACAAATTTTAATTTTAGTGCATAAATATAAAAATAAAATAATAAGAAATAAACATAATTCTTCTTAAGAATTTAATTAATTTTCATAAAAACATATAGTAAAATTTTGTAACTACAATAACGTAACTGCGATGTAACAATGTGTTTTGTAACTTATGCGTAACAAACTTTAATTTTAATATGATAGTAAAGACAGTATTTTTTGTAAATTTAAATTTAAATAACTATTATAATAACAATAATATAATAGTGTAGCTATTATACTATTTTTTTATAAATTGAACTTTTATCTGAAATATAATAAATTTGTGTTTAAATAAAATTTTACATAATATATAAACGTGTTTCGTAATATTTTCGAAACTTTTGTGTGATAAGTTCAAATAATTTTTCCTATATAAACGTTATTATAAAAATTTAAGAAATACTTATTATGAATTTAAATTTTAATTAAAAAATATGTCATAAAATTGAATAATTTAATGTAATGAAACAGCGATGTAACATGGTTATAGAAACAAGTTTCGAACCTTTCACGATACTTTTGTGTGACAAACTTCAATTTGATAGCACTAATTATAAGAAAATATTTTTTTATTATTACTTTATTTATTTACTTTTATTTTATATTTTATTTTATTTTATTTTAAATTTTCATAATTAAGTAATATTATAAACAAATTTCGTAATGTTTAAATTTTCTAGTAGTATTAATATAAACATTAAAATCAATATTTTTATAAGTTCAAATCAAATTCAAACAATATATATCTAGAAATGTCTGAAATGGTGTAACACTATGATAAGAATGTGTTTCGTTACTTTTAGGATACTTTTATGTAACAAATTTTATTTTGTTTACTTAAATATGAAAATTAAGAAAATCTTTGTTAAAAATTGAAATTTTTTACATAAAAACAAATTTTGTGAGTTTCACACTCACGTAATTTTTATTAATTTTGAACTATAATAAAATTTGAATAACGTAAAAAGTTATTTGGAGCATATACGTACTAATAAACTACATATAAAAAGCCACTGTTGCATAATTAATACTTTTATTTTTTTGTACACACATAATAATTTTTATCTTCTGAGATGTTTCAGTTAAAATCATATACAGATAGAAATAAAGATTTGCAGTAAATGTTATTATTAATTAATTTTTGCGTTTTATACTCACTGTTAAAATTGGTTAAATATACATGTCTTTAATATAATCATCAATAATATTATTTATTTCAGACTGGTCCGTGTCCAAGATTGGCTGGCCGTGTAAGTTTACATATCTTTATATATATATATATATATATATATATATATATATATATATATAATGTATATACAATATAAATATTAATAATTATTTATATGATTTCAAATTATTTGATTATAATCATTTTTTTCCGACAGAGGTCACCAGTAATTCCAAGAATGGACCCGGTAAGTTTAATACTAATTAATCAATTCTATTTTATACTTTTTGATTTTTTTTTCTGAAATTAATAAAAGATCATTTTATATTAATGTTAAGTTTGTATTCTTATTACTATATAGACTTTATAAGTCTGTGAGTGTACGTAATATCTACGTTTGATTGACGCAACAATTACCTATGTAACAAACTAACTGAATGTTACCTCTGTGTTACGTAGTAATACGGATTTTAATTTACATTAGAATTAGTTTATAATTGTTTTCCTGACTTTATTTTAATATTTTAAAATTCTTCACAGTTTATTAATTTATTTAATAAATCATATCCATTTAGCGTCTGTGAAATATTACGTATAATATTTACATTTCATTGGCACAACAATTAGTTTAGAACCGTTATACATATTTCAATTTATATTAGACTTAAGTTAATTTTTGAATTTATTTTATTTTTTTCCAGTTTGCCTTAAAACAAAAATAAAGCCATTTGCCATGAAACAAAATTAAAACCACTTACCGTTTACACTAACAAAAGTATACGAAACATTTTACTAAGTATATGAAACATTTACGTTTCATTGACGCAACATTTGAGTAACAAAGAGTTAACGAACTGTAAGTTACCTCTGTGTTACGTGATTGTTACTTTTGTAGCTATACAGATTTTGAATTAGATACAATTTATTAGCTTAAAAATTATCATTTGAATACAAATTAATTATACTTTAATAGAGATATCTGCTACTTTTTTATATGAAAAATTGTCATTTTTTTATACTGCAAATTTTATAAACAATGTTACATGTATAAATATAATTTATACAAATATAATATTTTACAGACTGTAATGGACGTTTCGGCTCCTGATGTAAGTGAAGTTTCAAGTCGTGCACCATCCATTCCTTATCGTACTGCATTTTCACCGGTAAAATATATTAAAAATATTTATTAATATATATATATATATATATAAATATAATTAAATATAAATGTGCTTACATTATTTTTTATTTCAGATGGGACCAGCGCCACGTCCAAGAAATTATGTAAGTTTTGTTCACAATTGTGTATATCGAAGAAAATATGTTTATATTCTCAATAACATCTAATTTCTTTTGTTTCAGATGAGTGTAAGTCGAGGGGGAGTGCTTGTAGCAACATTGTTAAAGTTCTAATAATGATTAATATTAAAATATATAAAAATGTTGTGTGTTTTAGGGTGTTCGTGATTTATCTGCACCAGAAATTAGTGTTGAATCAACTCTAGATGCATCCATTCCTTATCGTAGTGGATTTTCACCGGTAAGAAATTATAACATATTTATTATAAGATATAAGTTTTTTTCCTTTCTACAAAACAAAAAAAAATTATAATGGAATATTATATTACTCGTAAATATAATACTCATTTGCAACACATTACGCTATGTAAAATGACTAAAATTTGATTTGGTGTACAAAACAACAGAGAAAGATACTTGTATTTGAATTGCATTTAATGCCTAGTGTAATTTTTTACTTAATTAAGTTAACTATAATTAATAAGGAGGCGTCCATTGATCACGTGATCGATTTTTATGTATTTCTGGATAAAAAAAAGTATGCTAGAAGATATAAAATAATACAATATCTTTATATAATTACATTTTTTTGGTTAGTGTTATAAATGATAAAACTTGTTCAAATAATTAAAATATGTTCCCAACTTTTGATATTTATATTTAGTATTAACCGCACTATGCATATATCTTGCTCACTCGCTCACACGGTTGTGTATGCATCCCTCTCTTTCTATCTAGTGTTGTCAGAACGAAATTTAGGATAGACGAATAAAGAAAAATAACAAACTAAAATTGAATAAAGTACTAATTGAGAAAAACGTTTAAATCATAAACTTGAAATATTTGTTAATAATATAAAAAATCACCGAGTATAATTTATTTACGATATTTATATACATTTGCATTTTCACTGATTTTTTTTGTAGTTTTCATCAAAATTTATATGTTTTCTATTTATGTAATATGATTAAAAAAAGAAAGTACAGAAGAAGCTAAAAGTAATTCTATGATACACAAGTATTATAGACACTTTATATTTAAGTTACATGATATTTTAGTTTAGGTTTTCTTACGACAATTTTAAATAAAGACTTTTTAAAGTATTTAATTTAATAAATAAATTAATATAATTGAAATAATTAATTCAATAATCATGAATATTAGACTCCAAATAAAATTACATTGAAATTCTGGGGCAAATTAGTTCCAATTTAGATGACCTTTTATACATAAACAAGAAAATGTATCAAAAAATATCCGACGAAACAAACTAGACAGTAAACAAATACTTGTCTTTTATGCTTACAATAATTCTATGTTAGGAATCATTATTATTTTTTACTAATAAATCAATTTTTATTAAACTAACTACTCAATAATTTAACTTTACCATTAAACCCTTTGCAAAAAATGGTCACCAATGAAAATATAATATTTGTTCTGACTCTTATATAATTCTACTCATTTAATTTATTATTAGTAATGCTTCTTGTTAATTAGAATGAATACTCATTTATTAATTAATAATATTTATAATTTCAGATGGGTCCATGTCCACGTCCACGAAATTATGTGAGTTTCAAATACATTCTTAAAAATATATATTTAGCAAATATTTTTGTATCGAGTTTATCATAAAATCATGTTTGTTTCTTTTATTTCAGATGAGTGTAAGTCGAGGGGGAGTGCGTGTAGTAACATCGTTATAAAATTGAAATATTGCCTGAAATGTTTTTTGTTGAATGTATATTGAAATGATTTATGTTTTAGGATGTATCTGATTTAACGGGACCAGACGTGAGTGGCATTTCGAGTTTAGATGCATCCATTCCTTATCGTAATGCATTTACACCGGTAAGGAATTGTAAATTTTTATATATTGTATATGTAAATTATAATTATTTTATTTAAATTTGTTACAGATTGGTCCTTACCCACGTCCACGAGACTATGTAAGTATCAGACACATTTCTTTAAAACATCTAACAAATATTTTTGCTTCCATTTCCAAACTAATTTATCATAAAGTCAAAATTAACAGTATTTTAATTTCAAATACGAAACATAGATTTATTAATTTAAAACTTTACCAAAATTTCTTTTTGTTTCAGGCGAGTCCAGCGGTAAGTCAACGATTGTTAACGACATTTTTAATTATTTATTTGCAACATATTTATTATTATTTATCAAAATTATAATTTTAAGCCTTGGTAGTGAATTTTTTTGTTATATTTTTTAGGAAGTGATGGATGTATCGTCTCCAGATTTGAGTGGATATTCGAGTATTGGTGAACCATCTGTTCCTAGTTTTGGTGGATATACACCACCTGTAAGATGATATATATATATATATATATATAAATATATATATACATATATATATATATATATATATATTTAAATATAATTATTATAAATAATATTTTATTATTTAGGGAGTGTGTCCTGCTAGGTCGCCTAGAAGACCACCAGTGTATCGTGTTGTGAGTAAATATTTTATTTTATATATATATATATATATATATATATATATATATATATATATATAATAAATGCAAGTCCTCATATGTTTTTCGTTGTATATGTAGAGTGCTCAAGCTCGTTACATGTTTGAGCGAACTTTGCCGACGACAATCGCGGACTCTCTCGATTGATCAAATATCATTTAAATTGATAACTTGTTATTTAATAAGCATTTTTATAAATATTGATTTTGAAAATTAATTTTGTTATAATATATTTTTCAGGATGCTCGCCTACAGGAATTGGAAGCGGTGAGTTGCAAATATGTATATATATATATATATATATATATATATATATTTATATTAAAAGATATTTGAGTCGTTACCTATATCCCTTAATACCTCTTGTGTCAACAAACGGAATTCTTCTCATCTTTTACATGACAGTTACAAAGTCATTATAAATTTCATTAAAAGTAATTCTTTACAGTGTTATATACAATATTGTACGTTATATCTTTTTTTCTGTTTCTCATTCTTTTTTTGTTTCACCCCGCAACCACTCACTCTACCGCACGTGTCGCGTAACCTTGAATTTGTGTTTCTATGCATTGCGAGCGAACATCACGCATTGTTAGAAGGGCATTATATGCTTTTTTAATTTCTCTCTTTATTAATTATTGTTAGTTTTGTTGTTCTTTTGAACAAGTTTAGTGTTTAATAAATTTTATATAATTTTTTTTTTTTTGAGTTGGTATATATAAAATGTTCTCCTTTTTACATTTTTAAATTTAATTTCAACTATTGTTATTATGTTTTTTTAGATTACTGAATGATGACGACACACATTAAGTGTCCAAACTTTTACTGAATAACTTTCTATTTTAATCTTTTGTCAACAAAACTATCAACGCACACACACACACACACATATATATATATATATATTTATATATATATATATATATATATATATATATGTATATATATAATAATTTATACATAATGTTTTTTTTGGTTTTAGGCTTTGTTTGAAGAGGCACCTCGTCGGCCGTCACCTGTAAGTTTTATAATATATATATATATATATATACCTATATATTAGGGTGGTCCTTAATATGGACATTTTCGAATTTCTTTGCTTCTAAGAGCTCAAATGCTTTCAAACTAATAAAAGAAAATCTCTCAAAAGTAAATACTTTATTAAACAATCTACATGAAATTAATTAGAGGATGAGTGATTTATAAATATTTTAAGAGTCACTATGTTTGAGTTTACAAATGCTATCACAGATGGCGCAAGAATTTACTCAATGACATATGTTAATAATAAATATACGAAACTTTTAATTGAATTGCGAACTGTATAAATATTAATATTAGAAGAAAACTTTAGAGAATATTTTTTTTTATTAATTTGGAAGCATTTGAGCTCTTGGGTGCAAAGAAATTCCAAAATGTCCATATTAAGGACCACCCAGATATAAATGTATATATATATATATTTATTTATTTATAATTATTTTTTTTTTAAATGCAGAAAGTGTGTCCTGCTGCCAAGCCAATGTCTGCTTATGTGAGTAATAATATTATTTATTATTTTATTATACATATATTATTATAATATATTTTTCAATTTCACAAATAACTCTCAACATTTACCTACACATATATCTTTCTCTGTCACACTATACAGTTGCGTATAAGTCTCTCTCTTTTACTCTTTTTGCCTTGAAATCTAAAACTATATCTTTCTCTTTCCTTCACTCGCTGCGTTATATCTTTTATCTCACTCGTGTAACGTAATAGACTTTTGAATATAGAAATGTCTTATTAAATAAATTAAAGGAACGATGAAGAAATTTCCATACTCAATATTGCCAAAAGCCATGCGGTTGCTGTGCAGTCAGGCGTATTTCTCAGGTTCTCCGATAGAAAACCTAAATTGGAAACCGCACAAATGTCAAAAAACAACATTAGATAACAGGGTCTTTCTGACTCAGCTTCATAACATACGAGTGACATTGCAGTTTGTGTGTAAAACGCCTGAATGCACAGCAAATACATGACATTTTGACAGTATTCAGTATGATTCAGTAGCATAATATATGGAACATGGCCTTGCCATAACATTCGTCTGTTGTGCGGCAGAATCGGTCCTTAAATTGATAATTTATAGTTATTAATGTATTTGTTTTTTTTTTAAATTAATTTTGTTTTTATATATTTTTCAGGATGCTCGTTTACAACAAATAAGAATGGTGGGTTGGATTTTGAAAATATATTTATGTATTTAATAATTTATGTATTATGAATTTATTTTATTTTCTAGGCTGCGTTGGAGACGACACCTCGTCGGCCGTCACCGGTAAAATTTATAAATTATATATAATATAATTATATATAATTATATATTATATATATGTATATATATATATATATTTATAATTTCTAAAACTATTTCCAGCGTGGCAGACGTATGGCTCCAAGACAGTTGCAAGCGGTGAGTTTATAATTTAAAATTTTTATTAAAAATCTTAATTAGACAAACAAAAACACCCATCAATATATATATATATATATATATATATATAATTTTTTTTCTTTGCAGGCATTTGCTGATGCTTCTGTGCCACGTGTTGAAGGATACACTCCAGTACGTATATATATGATAAATTATATTTATTAAACTTTACATCATAGATGGCGTTAGTTTTTAATACTTCTCTAAAACGACTTGATCGATTTTTTTTAGTTTTAATTTTATTCGATATTTCTGTAAAAAAAACATCTCAGAAAGGTCTCAAAATTCTTAGTTTTTTTCCGATATATAGCAACTTGAAATTTCGCACGGTGTGGCCTACAGGCAAGTTGTAATTAAAAAATTCAATTGGAAAATCTTGAGTAAATTATATGAACAGACTTAATGATTTATATATCATTTTATTCGTAATTTTATTCTGCATATTTCGTACAAACGAAGTTTTTTGTATCTTCTATTTATCCTCCATTTTTTTATAATTCTGATAGGAATCGATTGTTTACTCTTAACAAAATTGTTTTTATGATTTAACACTTGGACTTAATAATGTTTTTTTTTTATATAATGCGATACAAGAATACATACAACACTAAATTTTCACCCTCTTACCACAATCTCCTTTTTCTAAATTTATCGTATTTGCTGCAATTATGTTCAGATAATTTTGAAATTAAAATTAAAATTAAGTTTAATAATTCAGGTTTAATTATTCCCACTAAATGTTACACCTAATTTTTAATTAAAACTTTATTTTGGTTTGAATTTAAAAATTTACATTAGTCACATTTTTAATTGGCAAGTTTTGATATAACATTTTAGTATGAACTCAGTAGAATTACTTAAAGATTGCCTAACCAATGTTGAAATAATAATAACTTAAATTATATACTAAATAATAATTAGGTCTGAAAACTTACAATAATTAAAGAAAAATGTACTTATATATTAATATGTATAATTAATATGGATAAAATGGTCGTCTATATTTTAGAGATTAAATTAGCATTTTTTTTTGCACTGGTGATGAGATGAACCGAGATTCTAAACGTTTGTAAAATCTAAAATAATTATTAAATAGTGCAAAAAAAGTGTTATGTTCATATTTTAATAATAATCTTAATTTTTTTATTACAGCCTGGACCGTGTCCACGAGCACCTAGAGCTATGGTAAGTTTTTTTTATTTTATAATTAATATAAATTTGTACACGTAATAGATATGAAAAGCAATTTAAAAGGACTAAATTATTACAATATTCTTATTTTAATAAAATTCACATCATAACTAGTTAATGGTACAATTGATCTAAATGATATGAATATTTAAGTTCAAGTTTTATATTTATGTAAAAAAATTTGTCCGGGTTTCGATATTTTTATTAGTATGAACCCCACTATGCATATATCTTACTCACTCGCTCACACGGTTGTGTACGCATCGCTCTCTTTCACTCTAGTGTTGTCAGAACTAAATTTAGGATAGACGAATAAAGAAAAAACAAAAATTAATTTAAAAAGTACAAATTAGAAAAAAGACAAAATTAAATAAATATTAAGTGCTGTTATTGATATATCTATGGAAAATATTGACATTTAAGGTTTACTCTCTTGCTATCTTTTTTGCTTTATTTAAAAAACTACATTTTCTTCACATTATAATAATAAATAAATCTAATGAATAAATATTGAACAAAAACAGTCAAATACAAGTTGCTTAAATCATGCATTTATATCTAATTTAACTTTTCTTAAATTACAATATTTGTTGCAACTGCTAAATAATTTAACATCTAGTTACAATGATGAACAATAACATAAATATTAATGAAAAAGAGTACAAAATTAGAGATAGAATTTTCAATAAAATGACATTGTAGTGTGATGATTTAATATAAAATAAAAGCAAATAATAATAATAATTGAATTAAAAAATAAAGTAAATGAAATTTCTGACTAATAAAAATGATACTAGAAAAACAAATAAGTGACAAAATAAATTTAATGTGTGTGTTAATTTAAATAAATTTATATTAACACATACGTCATCTTAAAATATATTAGCGCATACATCATCACATCATAGTACATTTATAATATTATTTTTGTGTTACAACTATTATTTTAATTTATTTTAACCTTATTTTGTTTTATATTCAATTCTTCGTATTTTTTACTTACTTTTTATTATTCATTTCTTCATAGTACCTATCAATTTTGTAAATAATTCATTAAAGTCTTGATTAACAAAAATAACAATTTATAACAAAAAAAATATATATATACATTAAATCCTGTTTCGTACCTATATGACTTTCAAGTTGCATCTAAATATATTAACTATTAAAGACATTTTATGAAGTTTAATTTATTTACATACAATTTTCAATAGGTAAACATCAAATTAAAAATTAATTAATATATTAAAACTTTGATTTGTTTACAAAATTTCACAGTAAATAAACATTAACATAAATATTTTTTTAACTTATCTTAACTATTTTTTTGCAGAGGAGTCCAAGAATGGAAAGTACGAGAATTGATATGGTGAGTAAATATATTTTCAGAAATTTCATAAAAAAAAATAGTTTTTTAAATTATCTTCTTATTCATTTATTTTACTCATTACACTAACGTTCTGTGTGCCCGAGTGGTTTCCAGCTGTGACATTCAACATTAACTAGAAGTCCAGTAATCTTATATACAGATATATTAAAAAATACAGATATATTATATTATAATACGTACAGTACAATTGTTCTATATACTCGTTCTATTAATAGTTAATAATTAACTTAATTAATTATTTATTTATACAATTTTGTGAATTTTTTGCAGGCTGATGAGACAGAACCTTCGGTTCCTAGAATCACTGGATATACACCAGTAAGTACTTGACTTACTGATTACAAATATTAACTATTTAATTAATTAATAATATTTAAAAATTCAGATGGGACCATGTCCACGTCCACCAGCTTTCGTAAGTCTCTAACATAAATTTTATAAAAATGTGATATTGGTATATTTAATTAGCAACTAATTTTTATTTCTTCTGTTTCAGATGCGGGTAAGTCGAGGGGGAGTGCTTGTAGCAACATTGTAGTTTTTTTAATAATTATATATGGAATTGAATTATTGTCTCAAGGGTTGTTTGTTGAAAGTATACTGTAATGTTGTATGTTTTAGGGTGTTTCTGATGTATCTGGACCTGACGTGAGTGCAATTTCGAGTTTAGATGCATCCATACCTTATCGTAATGCATTTACACCGGTAAGAAATTATAAATGAAATTATATTGTATATATATATATATATATATATATATATATTATATATATGTAAATATATAATTATTGTTTTTGTTTTACAGATTGGACCTTATCCACGTCCACGAAATTATGTGAGTTTCAAATACATTTTTTAAAATATATATTGAACTAATATTTTTGTTTTGAGTTTATCATGAAATCAAAATTAATATTTCGTTTCTTTTGTTTCAGATGAGTGTAAGTCGAGGGGGAGTGCTTGTAGTAACATTTTGATATATACATAATATTGAAATATTTTCGAAATTTTTTTTTGTTGAAAGTATTTTATAATAATTTCTATTTTAGCCTGTTGCTGATTTACCTGTACCCGAAATGAGTGGTGTATCGACTATAGATGCATCCATACCATATCGTAGTGGATTCTCACCGGTAAGAAATTATAACATATTTATCATAAGATATATATTTTTTTCTTACTACAATACAAAAAAAATCTTAGAAAAAATCATGGAATATTATATTACTCGTAAATATAATACCCATTTGCAACACATAACGCTATATAAAATGACTAAAATTTTATTTGGAGGACAGAACAACAGCAGATGATATTTGTATTTGAATTGCATTAAATGCTTACTGTAACTTTTCACTTTATTAAGAAGTATAATTAATAACAAGGCGTCCATTGATCACTTGATCGATTTTTATGTATTTCTGGATAGGAAAAAAGTATGCTAGGAGAAATAAAACAATGCAATCTTTTTACATAATTGCATTATCTTTGGTTAGTGTTATAATTGATATAAATTGTTTAAATAATTAAAACATGTGTCATAGTTTTGATATTTATATTTAGTATTAACCGCACTATGCATATATCTCGCTCACTCGCTCACACGGTTGTGTATGCATCGCTCTCTTTCTATTTAGTGTTGTCCAAACGAAATTTAGGATAGACGAATAAAGAAAAACAAATTTAATAAAGAAATAAACAAATTAATTATTATTGTACTAACTACTTAATAATTAGACTTTTCGTTAAAATCCTCACAGAAAATTGGTTACTGATGATAATATAATATTTCTTTTGACTCTTATATAATTCTATTCATTTAAATTATAATTAGTAATGCATCTTGTTAATTAGAATAAATACTTATTTATTAATTAATAATATTTATAATTTCAGATGGGTCCATGTCCACGTCCAGCTGCTTTCGTAAGTATTTATTTTAAACTTTATATATTTATAATAGTATATAAATATGAACAGAACTATATTTTTTTCATACAATAAGTCTTATAAAGTTTCAATTTCAAATTACTTTAACATAAATATATAACAATATAATTGAGTTATCAAATTTCTTACATTAATGTTATTATATATAAATAGTAACATTTATTTTCCTTTGTTTCAGATGAGTGTAAGTCGATGGGGAGTGCTTGTAGCAACATCACAATTGTTTGGATAATAATGAATATATATTAATTTGTTGTATATTTTAGGATGTTGATGATTTATCTGCACCAGATATTAGTGGTATTTCGAGTTTAGATGCATCCATTCCATATCGTGAAGATTTTACCCCGGTAAGAAATTATAAATTAATATATAAATATATATATATATATATATATATATATAATTTATTTTTTAATTTTCAGATTGGTCCTTTCCCACGTCCACGAGACTATGTAAGTATCAAACACATTTCTTTAACAAATCTAACAAATATTTTTGCTTCCATTTCCAAAATAATTTATCATAAAATCAAAATTAATATTATTTTAAATTCTAATATAAGACATAGATTTATTAATATAAAATTTTACCAAATTTTCTTGTTGTTTCAGGCCAGTCCAGCGGTAAGTCGAGGATTGTTAACGACATTTTTAATTATTTATTTGTAACATATTTATTATAATTTATCAAAATTATAATTTTAAGTTTGGGTAGTAAATTTTTTGTTATATTTTTAGGAAGTGATGGATATATCTTCTCCAGAACTGAGTGATTATTCGAGTATTGGACAACCGTCTATTCCTAGTTTTGGTGGATATACACCGGTAATATAATAATTTTGTTAAATATATATATATATATATATATATATATATATATATACATGTATTAATATTATTTTATATTTCAGATGGCTCCTTGCCCAATTGCACAAGGCTATGTAAGTTTTCATAATAAATTTATTACTTTCTTATATATTTATATAGTTATATATATATATATATATATATATATATATATAACTAACTAACTAACTTGAGATAACTTTAACACCTTTACAAATTAATGTTCTCTTAACTCATTTGCTACACATTTTATTTAAGTCTACTAAAATTTCATTCAAAGTTAAAAACAACAGAGAAGGAAAGAATGTTAAAAGAATTAAAACAATACAAATTTTCATTTAGTTTACATTATCATTGGTTAGTGTTACAATTGATATTAATTGTTTAAATACAGATATGTCTTAGTTTTGATATATTCTTTAAGTTCGGACCCCACCATGCATATATCGTACTCGCTCGCTCACACGGTTGTGTATGCAACGCTCTCTTTCTATCTAGTGTGGTAACAATGAAATTTGATCAAAGTAGACAATAAAAAACACAATAAAAATATATAAAAAGTACAAATAAAAAAAACGATAAATAAGTAGCTTTAAAAAAAATTAAAATTAAAATTATAATTATAAAAAATATTAAGAACAGTTTCAGGAAAAAAATACTTAGAAAATATTTATTTCGTAATACTTAAAGTAAATATGGGATGAAAGAAATCTCCTTTTTTATTTGAACAGTTAATATCAATGATATTATTAGTCGATGATAATTCAAATTATATAATAATATTGTATACTATTTTATGCCTTTTAGGATTCTTATTGATTTTTTTCTCTGTTGTTTTTATATATATTTGCAATCATGTTTAACTATTTTATGACATTTTGTGTAAGTTGGTGTTGAAATAATGCATTTCTTGTATGTATGTAATATTTACAAATTTCCAATACACAATATTTGTCTATTATATTGGAAATTTCTATGGTAATTGTAAAATATAATTCTTTTATAATAAATTATTTTATATTTCAGGAAATGGAAGATTTGAGCTTTGGACAACCATCCATTCCTATGATCAGCGGATTTACACCGGTAATAAACAAATATATATATATATATATATATATATATATATATATATATATTAAATAAATGTTTTTTATTTCAGGGTCATTATATGGATGCTTCTGTTCCATTAAGGGTTCCCAAGACCCCGGTTTGTATAAATAATATATATATATATATATATATATATATATATATATTATTATATATTAGGGTGGTCCTTTATATAGACATTTCCGAATTTCCTTGGTCCCAAACGCTTCCCAAATATTTAAAAAAAATTCTCTAAAAGTTTTTGCTCTTAATATTAACATTTAGATAGTCCGCAGTTCGATTAAAAGTTTTAATTGAACCTAATTGAAACTTTTAATCGATTTGCGCACTATCTAAATGTTAATGTTAGGAGCTGAAACTTTTAGAGGATGTTCTTTTATTAATTTGGAAGCATTTGAGCCCTTGGGAGCAAAGAAATTCAAATATATGTAATATAGTATTCATATTTAATACAAATTTTATTTTTTAGCCCTTCGGAAGGTTCCCGACACAGCCACCATCCGTAAGTACTAAGTTTTATTTTTAATTTTTTTATTCATTTTAGTTAAAAATCGTTCTTAATGTAATAAATAATATTATGCAAATTTTTTGGGTTCCGTATTATTATGAAAAATTTCAAAATTTATTATTATTTTTATTTATTTTTCAAGGGATATTAAATTTATTAACCAACATTGAAATTTGGTCAGAAATCACGTTTTCGTAACTTGTATTAAATGTAGGCTCACTCGTAGCCTAATGCTAAGAGCTATGAACTTCTTGGTTTGATATCTTCGGACAACCTGATGTTAGGCAGTAGTGACGTCGGTTTTCTTTTCAAAATATATTTATCAATGTGTTGTCAAGTGAAAAGAGCTTTTATAGCATTTTTAGCAAATGTATCAGTATTACATATATCGTAATAAAAAATACATCATATTGCATATTGTAAATAGAATCACATATGGATAGAATGACTAAAAAAACAAAATTTGCGTATAATTATAATTATATATGGTATATTTTATCCACAAATAACGACATATAGAGATGAATATTGTAGTGTAATTAGAGACATTAAACGAGTGATTAGAGATGAACGGAGATAACAATATAAAGATAAAACTGAAAATAAAACGCAACTTTGTTTAAAAAGTCAGCTCAACAAATCAAAGAACTTATGATTTGATTACATTTATAATTATTTAAAAAAATGTTAAATTAATGTACATTTTAATAATGTTTTTTTTATACTCACAGGTACCAGTGGCAACACCACAGAGACCTCCAGTAAGTATTTTCAAAAATAATTAATTTAATAATAAATTATACTAGTATATATATATATATATATATATGTATGTATATATATATATAACATATATAATAAATTTAATTTTATTTAAAATTATTTTTCTTTATTTTTAGATTCAGAGATTGCGTTCGAGACGACTATCTTATGTAAGTGGAATTTTATATATATTTGTTTATTCTCTCTATTTACATATAGAATTATATATATTTATATTTAAAATATTTTTCATTTTATCAATATTGTTAAAACTAATACTTATTTTTATTCCAAAGCAAATGTACAAACAATATTTATTCTAATTATAATAATAACTAATAAATCTATTCCAAATTTCTGTATACAACTTTGCTTCCGCCGTTTTTACAATACGAATTCCCTGCAATAAAGGCGGCAGCAAAGTTGTATGTTTGAAAATGCGTTTTCAAGTATACCGAGTTGCTGTAGAGCATAATGATGTTAGACAGCATTGTTAAGAATTTAATTTTAAACAAATTCGCCGAATGCATGATTCAAATCAAAAGAATAATTTAGAAGTTACAAGCGATAAAGTAAAAATGTACACTAAGTATACTGAATTACAAAGCAAGATAACTAGAAACTATGTTCCAAATTTCTGTGTACAACTTTGCTTCCGCCGTTTTTGCAATACGAATGCCTTTCAATCAAGGCGGAAGCAAAGTTGTATGTTTGAAAATGCGTTTTTAAGTATACCTAGTTGATTTAATGATGTTAGACAACATTGTTAAAAATCTAATTTTAAATAAATTTGCCTAATACTTAATTCAAATCATAGGAATAGTTTAGAAGTTACAAGCGATAAAGTAAAAATGAATAAGAATGAATGGAATGAATTTAATTACTTAATATTTTAATTAATTACTGTAATATATACGCTTTAAAATATAGTATATTAAATATACAATAATAATTATTTATTTAATTTTTTGCAGGGTGCTGCAGCACCTCAAGAAACATCTGTAAGTATTAGTTATTTATTAGTTATTTTTAATAATAATTTAATGTATAATTTAGAATTTATAATTGAATATTAATATATATTTTTTATTTTCAGGGTTTACTTGATGTAACTCCACCGAGAGGTATTGGAAGCCCTGGATCACCTGTAAGTAATTTTATATATATATATATATATATATATATATATATATATACATATATATATATATGATGACAGTATAATTTATATCGTATCACGAATAAATTTCAAGTTATTGAATATCTAACATATTAATACAATTCAATGAGTTTATATAAAGTTTATTCTATTTTTATCCAAATTTTAGGTGATATCACCATGTCCACTTCCATCACCATTTGTAAGTATATACTTTTTTATAAATTTTATATATATTAGGTTGTCAAATATCTCCCTTCCGCTTTTTTGTATTATAAACCAAGAACAAAAAAGCGGAAGGGAGATATTTGACAACCTAATATATAAATTATCTTATATTAAAAATTTCTATATATTAACCCTAAAATCTATTTTTCATCTTTGAAATACTTATACACAATTAGTTAGCAATTTTCTACAAACTTTTAACTCTCACTTTCTAATGTAATCGTTATAATTCATATAAATCATTGTAAATCAAATAAATCATTACCATTAACAAGGACGTTTTGCAGAATCGTGCTTCATTCAACTAAATAATAACAATAAAAAATTGGCAATATTGAACAAACCTTTTAATCTCTTTTTTAATCAAAGTCAGCTACTAATTTGCCATATAAATCTAATAGTTTACAAAATTGAATGAAATGATGGCGACAAAATCTAATCAAACGTTTAAAACAATGTGACAGCAAACCGGCAAATAAAAGCCAAGAAAAAACTATTAAAACTAAAGATATTCATTTAAGTTAAAAATCATACTTTTAATTTTCACGATGCAAAAGTTTTTTATCATGATCCCAGCATTTTACAAAGACGTTTTGCAGAATCGTGTTTTATTCCGCTAGAAGAAAATAGTATAAATAAAAGGAATGATTTTTTTTATCTTTGTAAACATTATCATCTAGACTTCTTAAATTATATAAATTAATCTCTAATAATTAAAATGTTTATAAAATTTATTATAATGTATTAATTATATTCTTATAGTTGGGTGATGTTACTCCACCAAGAGGTTCTCCTGTAACTGGATCACCAGTAAGAATATATAATATATAAATATATATATATATATATATATATATATATACAAAACAATCTAACTTACTTTTATATTTAGGGTCTTGCTGCTATGACACCTTGTCCTAGGGCTTCGAGGTCACCGGTATGTATAAATTTCAATATCCTTTTTTTATTTTTTATTCAGAAATTTAATAGCAATCACAATTTTATTTAAATTTCAATATTTAAAAAATATTTATAACTTATAATTTTGTTTATCGCTAGAAAAAACCTAAAAAGTAAACTTTAAACTTTTAATTTAATGCCCATTGCGCCTGGTTTATCTGCAAACATAATTGCATTCTACATTTTCAAATATTCAATTGCAAATTTCAAATTGCTTTTAAATTTTACACAAAAAGAAATTCAAAGATGATTTAAGGAAAAAAGGGTTAGAAAACGACATGAAATTATCATAAGTATTTATTTATAATGCAAAAAATCTGCTAGATCTGAGATTTTGTCGCTTTTTTTTTACAAATTTTCAATTTTTTGCAGTATATCCCCCCAATTTTGACTTATTTCATTTTAAATTTGAGTCTTTTTGGAAAAAAACATATGTTACATACCTAACATAAAAATTTTTTTTTGGACCTGCGTTATTTAAAACATTTTATTAATTTTTAGGGTCTATTAGGAGTGTCTCCTCCTCGTGGTGTGCAAAGTCCTGGATCACCGGTATGATTATATACATATATATATATATATATATATATATATAATATTATAAATATAATATATAGTTAACTTTATAACAACTATAATAATTATTAAATATTTCTTTACAGGTAATGGGACGATGCCCGATACCACCACCACGTGTATATATATATATATATATATATATATATATATATATATATATATATATATCAGGTATCATTGTCTCTGTTTTATTTTATTTGTTTCAATCTATTCCTACGTTTAATATTGGATATGAATTTCCTCTGATTTCTATTAATTTCAATAATTTTGTTGTTGTTTGTCTTTAAAATGATTAATTTTTTTATTACATTATTTTATTATATTGTTATATTACATTATTTTATTTTATTTTATTATATTTTTTATTATATAATTAAACTTTTTTAACGTTGATCGTTTGGTTCAATTTCTTTTTTGAGCATTTTACACTCAGATTCTATGATCCATATCATTTTTTGATAACAATACTTTTTTTTCTTACTCAATAATTTATACCAAAAAGAATCGATCTTTTTATCTTCATATTTTTCTCAGTACCGGCAAGTGTGGAAATGGCTTTAAACGCTAAAGCCACTACCACACTTAACCGGCCCCATACAACTCTTGTTTACACTCTCAAATACAAAACGGCAAGTGTGACGCGGGCTTTACCATAAAGCTTGTATCACACTATGCAACTTAAAAAAATATTTTTTCACAAATAAAGAATGAAATTCGTCAAATAAAGTAAAAATGCGTATTTTGGAAAAATGGGGTGCTAAATAATAAAGTAATGGTTAAAATTATTGATTAATTAAAATTAATTGTTATATTTATTATAATGTCTTAAATATTTGTTTAAAAATTTCTTTGTTGGTATAGTAAAGAACTTTGAATTATGTGATTCAAAAATAAATAAAAATTGCGTTGTATGTTTGTACAAAATTTAATAAACTGTAATATTGTTTCTAATATTGTACTATATTTGTACTATATTTAATGTATTTCAAGTGTGGCAAAATTATTATTGACTTATTATGGATCTTTTTTTGTTATAATTTATTTTCGTTAATTAAGATATTAATATCTTGATTAAAATAAAATAAAATAATAATGGTAATATAAAATTAATAGCATAAATAAAGTTATGGATCTTGAAAAATATATATTTTTTAAATTAAAAGTTTATAAAACGGTTTTTAATACTTAAACAAATTGAACTTAAAAAATATCTATTTTTTTTTTGCAGGATTTAGCTGACATTACACCTCCAAGTAGAGATTTAAGTCTGGGCTCGGTATGTATATATATATATATATATATATATATATATAAATATATATATATATATATATATATAAAATATTAACAATAATTTTGTTTTTAGGGAATAGCCGATGTATCGTCGCCGGAATTTGCTGAAGGATCACCTGTAAGTTTTATTTAATATTTTTTTAATATATGATTAAAATGAAATTAGAATTTAACCAATATATATATATATATATATATATATATATATATATTAGTTAGATTCAAATTTTTAAATCATTTTTTTATATGTTTTATTTATATATCACTCTTCGTTTTAACAAAACTATTTTCACTTTAGAACGAGACATTTGTTATTTATTTCGCAAATATCTTTTTAACTATTTATCAGAAGCTTTTTATGTATTAGCAAAAATTGTAGAGGATTAAATACTAAACAAATTTTGTTTTTACCAAATTCTTTTATCTTCAACATTTTTTGAGTTATGACAATTTTAACACGAACTTTTGTCTGAAACATTATGCATTTTATTTACTTAACAGAATTCTCACTTGCGAGATATTTTTTCATTGTTTTGCAAATATCTTTTGATCCATTTATCAAAGCCCTTTTTGTGTATTAGCAAAAATTGTTGAGAATTGAATACCAAACAATGTTTATCTCTACCAAATTCCTGTATATTTTACCATATCCAAAATATTACATTTATAACACAGACTTTAATCTATAACGAGTTTCTATATATGTTTTATATAAAAATTCATTTTTATCCTAATTTTTTTAATATTTTTCAGTTAACTCCAGCAGGAGGAGCACAGGTATGAGTTTTTAAAATTAAAATTTATACTATTATAAATATTATTTATTTTAATATTAAATATTATTTTTTTATTAATTTATAATAAAAAAATAGGCTGTCGTACCGGCGAGTCCTCAGGAAAAGTTTTTGATGGAGGTAAATATCAAATAAATGAATAAATAAATAAATAAATATGAATATATTTTAATTATCATTATTTTTAATGCTTTTAATAATTTGCTATTAATTTCAGAATGCAGATCCGCAAACTATAAGTTTTTGCAAGAGTCCTGATGGGAAAAGTGAGTCTTTCTTTACTTGTGTACCTACCAAAATATTTTTTACTCAGAATAATTCAAATATTAATTTATTTATATATTTACTTATTTATATAGTTATCAATTTATTTATTTATTCAAATAATTTTTATTTTTAGAACGATTGACACAAATTGTAGATGACACCGGAATTTTAACATATGGCCGCGAGGTTGTGCCTCAAAGAGGTAAATATTAAATTCCAAATATTTAATATAAATACTTAAAAAATAAGTATTATGAAGGTGCATCTTCTTAGAAAATTATAAATGAAAGGTTTTGTGTGTGAAAGCACTTAAAAAAAATAGGATTTACTTGACAAAATGACTTGAAACGCCGAGACTATAAAGCGTTATTAAATCAGATTTTTTTGCAGAATAATAAAGTTCTTTTGCAGTTTTAAGTATACGTAGTTGATTTACAAAGTTTTGTTATATGGAAGTATTGAATGTTATTTAATTATGATCAAATTTCTCGAATAAATCAATACAATCGGACAAACCGTTTAAAAGTTATACAAAATGTAGTAAAGGAATATTTAAGTGAGTACTGTACTAACGACAGTACATTGGACTAAATAATTAGTATCACGTTCGTCGTAGAGCATTTTGTTGTTCACAAGATTTGTAAAGTATTTAAATTTGGATAAATGTGCCGAATAAATTATCTAAATCGGATAAACCGTTTAAAAGTTACACACAATTTAGTAAATTAATATGTAAGTGTGTACCTAATGTTTCTGTACTATAGACAGTACAGTGGGCTAAATAGTTTACATAACGTTTGTGGTACGGCAATTTGTTATTTAAGTATGTTGTAAATAATTTCATTCTGGACAAATTTGCCGAATAAATTATCTAAATCTGACATACAGTTCAAAAGTTGTACAAGATTTAGTAAATCAATATCTATCTAATATGTACCTGATGTGGCTGAACTATTTAGAGTACATTGGGCTAAATAATTAGTGCAAAGTGTGTCGTAGAGCATTTTGTTGTTCAAGAGAGTTATAGATTATTTAATTTTGGACAATTTTGCTCAATAAATTATCCAAATCGGATAAACCGTTCAAAAGTTATACAAAATTTAGTAGAACAATATCTAAGTGTGTACTTGATGTTACTGTACTATGTATAGTACATCGGGCATAATAATTAGTATTAGGTGTGTTGTAGAGCATTTTGTTGCTTATAAGAGTTATAGATTATTTAATTTCGGACAATTTTGCAAAATAAATTATTTCAATCGGACAAAGTGTTTACAAGTTACACTAAATTTAGTAAAGCATTATTTAAGTGTGTACTTGATGTGGCTGTACTATAAACAGTACATTGGGCTAAATAATTAGTGTAGAGCATTTTGTTGTTTAGAAAAGTAGTAGATAATTTAATTTTAGACAAATTTGGCACAAAAATGATTATAATCGGACAAACTATTTACAAGTTTAACATGATTTAATTAAACAATATCTAAGTGTGTACCTGATGTTACTGTGCTATACACTATACAGAAGTCTAAATAATTAGTGTAATATTTATTTTGAGGCATTTTGTTATTTCAGAACATTGTAGATAATTTAACTCTAAACAAATTTGTCAAACAAATCATTACAATCGGACAAACCGTTCAAAAGTTACAAAAGTTTTTTTAACCCAATGTCTATGTGTGTACCTGATGCTGTTGTGCTATACATACTGCATTGGGCAAAATAATTAGTATTACGTGTGTTATAGAGTATTTTGTTGTTCACAGGAATTGTAGACAATTTAATTTTAATCAAATTCTTTAAATAAATTAGTTCAATCGGACAAACCGTTCAAAAGTTATACAAGATTGAAGCAATCAAAATCTAAGAGTCTACCTGATATTTCTGTACTACATACAGTACAATGGGTCAAATAATTAGTATGATATTTGTTTTAGCGCATTTTGTTGTTTAGAAGAGCTGTACATAATATAATTTGGGACAATTTTGCCCAAAAAATTATTACAATCGGACAAACCGTTTAAAAGTAACATAAGTTTTTTAAACCAAAGTCTAAGTGTGTACCTGATGTTGCTGTACTAAACACACTACACCGGGCTAAATAATTAACGTCACATTAGCCTTAGCGCATTTTGTTATTTACAAAAGTTATAGACAATTTAATTCTAAACAAATTTGCTAAACAAATCAACCTAATCAGACAAACCATTCAAAACTTACACAAAATTTAACAAAGTAATTTCTAAATCTGTTGCATGCAATTGCCATACTATAAGCAGTACAGTAGGCTAAATAATTCTGTAATAATATATTTTTATATATTATTATTTTTAGAAATAATTCGTGACACAGTGACGTTTTCGGTGAAAACAGGACCGGACACTCAGCAAATAAAAAGTTTTTCTAATGAAATCAAGTCGCCATCTAGGGACCAGGTAAGAAATAATAAATTATTCTATCGAAAGCGTTACGAAAAGTGTGATAATTTAAAATAATTATAAATTAATATATATATATATATATTTATATATATATATATATATATATATATATATATATATATATATTTATATACAAATAATTTTAAATTAAATCTAGAACTTGAGAATGTCTAGTTACAATATGAATGATTTTTTTAGTGACATAATTAAACATTTTTTAAATTTTTTATTTAATTAACAACTTGATAGGAAGTATTTTTTATATAATTATTATTTAATAATTTTTATTATTTGTTTTCAGTGTCCGTTGGCTGGAAGGAGGAATGTAGAGGTAATTTATTATAATTTTATTGCCAACTTGATATCAAGCAACATGATACCAGATTTTTTACTTAAAGTTTTAGAACTTAAATATGATTCAAAGTAAAGATACTCTTTTGGTGGCATTGCTGCAACATATACAAATTAGATTCAAAAATATAATTAATTTTATGGGCATTAATTAGATTATTATTTTATTTAAAGTAAAAAACATGGACTAGAAAATATATAATTTTTAAACATGAGTGAAAATAATCTTTTGGGGGCATTGCTGCAACATACACAAATTGTTTTTGGTGTTAATTGTTATTAGATGAATAATAATTAGAATAATATATTAAGTAAAAACCATGTCATGGTCTAGCAAATATATCTTTAATCTTGGGTCAACTTGACATCAAACAGCATGATAAATATTTGTAACTATTTAATTTAATAAATGTTTAACTTAGTAATTATTAATTAATGAAACAAGTTATTAAATTTATTTAAAAATCAATTTGTTTTTTTTTGCAGACAAAAGCTCCTTGGGTGAGGCAACTGGTACGTAAAAATATTTAATAAATATAAATTATATATATATATATATATATATATATATATATTAAACACACTTTTAATTATTACAGACAATTTTACACACACAGAAAATAACCTTGAAAAATATCATTTGCTTAATAAATTTTTATAAAAATGATTTTTTTGACATTAAATTCAAGAACAGTCAGATTTTTTTAATTTCTTAAATTTATTATTATTTTATTTTATTACTGATGACACACAAAAATATAAAAATAAATTGAAATTTTATAGTTTTTTAGTATTTTTTTTATACAATATTAACAAGTATTTTTTTTATTTCAGAAATTCGATGATCCCAGCATGGTAATATTTACTTATATATTTTAAATATAAATTTAATTTCATATTTATTATGAATATAATATTATTTAGCAAATTAAAAATATATAAATAAAAATGTTAATGATTTTGCGACGAGCCGCCCGTCTATTAGGACCAGACCGACAGTTGGTGTCAAAATTATTACATTTTCTTATTATATATTATAAATTCTTCATAATTAATTTTATACTTGTATATTTGATTTTATATATATATATATATATATATATATATATTACTTATTTATGTATAAATTTTTATTTTTTAGCAGGAAGAAACGCAAACCCAAACGACGGTGAGTTATTTTTTTGTTTATTATAAATTTATTTCATATACGTCTATACAAATAGATAGACATTTTCATAGTGATCAAAATATTGTTAAAAAAAGTTTTGAATTAAAGGTAATATATTATTAGTAAATTAAATATCAATAAGAAATATATAACAATCATATCGTCATAATATTTTTAAAAAATTTTAAACATGTTTTATTAAAATCTTATAAATTTTGCTTGATAATTAAATAAGTTATTTATGTATTTATTAATAATTTATTATTTTAAATTTATTATTTACCTATATTTATAATTATTTAATTTACATTTTATTGTTCAAATATCATTTTATTTATTTTTACTTATATTTATAAGAGAGAATTGCACTAACACCTCGTTAAGACGATTTTTTAGAAATGTTTCTAAAAAGGCGTCTTAAATGGGATAAAGATATATATATATATATATATATATATATACTCGTATATATATATTTACATATAATTATTACAAATAATATTTTATTATTTAGGAAGCGTGTCCTGCTGGGTCGTCTGGAAGACCACCAGTGTCTCGTTTTGTGAGTAAATAATTTATTTTATATATTATATATATATATAATAACTGCTAGTCCTCATATGTTTTTCGTTGTATATGTAGAGTGCTCAAGAACATTACATGTTTGAGCGAACTTTGCGACGACAATTGCGGACTCTCTCGATAGATCAAATATCATTTAAATTGATAACTTGTTATTTAATAAGCATATTTATAAATATTTATTTTAAAAATTAATTTTGTTATAATATATTTTTCAGGATGCTCGCCTAAAGGAATTGGAAGCGGTGAGTTGTAATATATATATATATATATATATATATATATATATATATATATATATACATTGAAAGATAGTTGAGTCGTTACCTATATCCCTTAATACCTCTTGAGTCAACAAACGGAATTCCTCTCATCTTTTATATGACAGTTAAAAAGTCATTATAAATTTTATTAAACGTAATTCTTTACAGTGGTATATACAGTATTGTACGTTATATCTTTTTCTCTGTTTCTCACTCTTTTTTTGTTTTGCCCCGCAACCACTCACTCTACCGCACGTGTCGAGTAACCTTGAATTTGTGTTACTATGCATAAAAGGACATTATATGCTTTTTTAATTTCTCTCTTTATTAATTATTGTTAGTTATGTTGTTCTTTTGCACAAGTTTAGTGTTTAATAAATTTTATATAATTTTTTTTTGAGTTGGTATGTATAAAATTTTCTCCTTTTTATGTTTTTAAATTCAATTTCAACTATTGTTATTATGTTTTTTTAAATTACTGAAAGATGACGACACACATTAAGTGTCCAAACGTTTACTAGAATAAAGAGTTTTTCTATTTTAACCTTTCGTCAACAAAACTCAATACACACACACACATATATATATATATATATATATTATAATTTATACATAATGTTTTTTTTGGTTTTAGGCTTTGTTTGAAGATGCACCTCGCCGGCCGTCACCTGTAAGTTTTATAATTTATATATATATATATATATATATATATATATATATATTAGGGTGGTCCTTAATATGGACACTTTCAAATTTCTTTGCTTCCAAGAGCTCAAATGCTTTCAAATTTAAAGTTTAACTTTGTTAAACGATCCACATGGATTTAATTAGAGGATGAGTGATTTATAAATAATTCAAGTGTCACTATATTTGAGTTTACAAATGCTATCACAGATGGCGCAAGAATTTACTCAATGACATATGTTAATAATAAATATACGAAACTTTTGATTGAATTGCGAACTGTATAAATGTTAATATTAGAAGAAAACTTTAGAGAATATTTTTTTATTAATTTGCAAGCATTTGAAATCTTGGGTGCAAAGAAATTCGAAAATGTCCATATTAAGGACTACCCGGATATAAAATATATATATATATATATATATATATATATTTATTTATTTATAATTACATTTTTTTTTAAATAAAGGAAGCGTGTCCTGCTGCCAAGCCAATGTCTGATTATGTGAGTAATAATATTATTTATTATTTTATTATACATATATTATTATACATATATTATTATATTTTTTTCAATTCCACAAATAACATCTCAACATTTACCTACACATATCTTTCTCTAACACTTGCGTATAAGTCTCTCTCTTTTACTTTTTCTGCCTTGAAATTCAGTATGATTTAGTAGCATAATGTATGGAACGTGGCCTTGCCATAACATTTGCCTGTTGTGCGGCAAAATCGGCCCTTAAATTGATAATTTATAGTTATTAATTTATTTGTTTTTTTTTTAAATAAATTTTGATTTTATATATTTTTCAGGAGGCTCGTTTTCAACAAATAAGGATGGTGAGTTGGATTTTGAAAATATATTTATGTATTTAATAATTTATATATTATGAATTTATTTTATTTTCTAGGCTGCGTTGGGGACACCTGGTCAGAAGTCACCGGTAAAATTTATAAATTATATATTATATAATTATATATAATTATATTAAGACGATCTATTTCAAAACGGCGTTATGCGTGAAATCGTCTTAACGGGGTTCTACTGTATTTAATTAGTAATTTTGTAAGATTATATGTAGTTATGAAAATATATTATCTAAAATGTTTGATTTTCTTGTTCTAGGCTGTCACACCTTTTGTAGAAAAATGTCCGGTAAGTAATAATATATATATATATATATATATATATATATATATATATATATATATATATATATATATATAATTTTAATAAAAACAATAATTTTTTTTTCAAAATGTATTATAACATTCATTAATTTGAGCTAGAGTTTTAGCGTTCATTTAATGAAAAATTTAGTATAATATCCATTTACGTTTCGGCTAGAGTTCAGACCTTCAAAACATATTTATGACTTAGTCAAAAATATATTTTATACGTGTATATTTTGTTCTCATTTCATTTATTCAATTTAGATTGACCTTTATTTTGTACTCTTTCTTATATTTATGTTATTATTCACCTATGTTACTAGATGTTATATCATTTAGCTGTGTTAACACATATTGTAATTTAAAAAAAATCATTCAATTTTATCAGACTCATTTTTTCTATATTATATTAAATAAATCTTATCTTGACTTATACCTAATGGTAAATTTACGTGCTACGACTACGATAGAATTACCTTTTTCTAGATTTGCACTTTTGTTTTTTAATTTTTGTTATTTTCTTTGTTCGTCTATCCTAAATTTCGTTCTGACAACACTAGATAGAAAGAGAGCGCTGCATGCACAACCGTGTGAGCGAGCGAGCGAGATGTATGCATAGTGCTATCCATACTAAATATAAAAATCAAAACTAGGACACATATTTTAATCATTTAAACAATTTAGATCAATTCTAACAATAACCAAAGATAATGTGATTGCGTAAGAATATTATATTGTTATATATTTTTGAACATACTTTTTTCTTATCTTTCTGTTGTTTTGTACACCGAATAAGATTTTTGAAAATTTAAATAATGTAACGTTTTAATATTGTAATAAATTATAATTTCTTACCGGTGAGAATGCACTACGATAAGGTATGGGTGCATCTATAGTTGAAACACCACTCATTTCTAGTGCAGATAAATCACCAACACCCTAAAATAGGAAACATTTTAATATATTTTAATATTATATAAAGTTGTCAAATATCTCCCTTCCGCCTTTTTGTATTATAAACCAAGAGCAAAAAAGCGGAAGGAAGATATTTGACAACCTAATATATAATTTGTGCTACAAGCACTCCCCTTCGACTTACACTTATCTGAAACAAAAGAAATCTAAGTTACTAATTAAATATACTAATATCACATTTTTATAAAATTTATGTAAAAGACTTACAAAAGCAGCGATCTATTTATACTTAGTATAGTGTTTGCGATCTATTCATACTTTTATCTATGAGAATATATATTTTAAATTTTTTAATTAATTTTTTCAGTATAATATTTTTATATAATTTTTTTTTATTAATATTTTGCAGAGATCTCCAGCGTCCAGAGGTGGCAGTGATTATCCCAGAAACGGATGCCCGGTAATAAATTTTTTTTATATATATATATATATATATATATACTAGCAAACCCGGCAAACACTGTTCTGCCCTTAATTAATTAATAGAAATAATTTTGTAGAAATAAGGTAAAAATTTAAGATTGTATATGGTTAGTTCAAATATTGCATCAAATAAAAATAAAACTAGAGGTATCGACCGATTCTCAGTACAAAATTTTCTTAATATAATATTTGCTGTAGTAACTGTTTCTCGACTGTAGTATTGCATTTTTCAAAAAACAATAAATTGATCATTTTGTCACAGATATTGGGATTTGTTTTAGTGTTATCTGCTCTCAGCAAATACTCAATTTTCTTACTATTTCTATAAAACTCTCTCACTATAATGCACGAACTATGAACGTTATCATTTAAAAAAAAAAAAATACATGTTTATGAAAATATATTTGTGCTTTAGTTGAACATATAAATTATACGTGTTCGTGTTTTGTTCTCATTTCATTTATTCAAATCAATCGGGTTTATCTTTTCTATATCATATATTTATATAAATTTTATCTAGATTTCAACCTATGGGTAAATATACGTGCTACAGTTAGTGGCGCCTCTATAGATTAATTGCGGGAACAATTACAACTAAGATAATGGAAAAAGAACAGTTTGCAATTTAATTTTTTTTTTAAATATATCCAGTGCTTTGATTCCTTCAGAGACATTTTAACAATAGACTAGATTTTTCCAAAATGTTTTCCATAATTTGCTCGACAGTAGTGTTCTTTTTTGTAGTTTACATCTCTGATTGCAACTTTATTAATTATTGCATCTTTAGAATCCATACAGATGTATTCTTTAAATATAAATGTAGAGTTAAAATAACATTTTAATAATATAATTATTTGCAGATTCCTCCATCGAGGGGCGGCAGCGATTATCCCAGTAGTTCTGTAAGTCTATTAAAAAAATTAAAATTTAATTAGAAATGATTCTAAATTACTTTTTATTTATTACAAATTCAAGTTTATGCAACTTGCCTTAAGGCAAAATGCCACTCACACCTAATTCTTTTTAATCGTTAAAGTGTTTCATTTATCAAATGCTACTATACTAGTTTCTAAACAACGATTTCCACACGCACACTATGCAGAATGTCTTTGAAAATTTCAATTTTGTATGGAAACAAGTATAGTATTCGAGTTTGTTCTGCACTATACTATGTTCCATAATGAGATTTCATCGTACTTATAACGTGGGATGTCTGAAGAAATACAATATTTGTATGGAATTTAGTATACTGCACACTTTTTAGAGAAAAGTACAAGGAAGAAAAATGTAAATAAATCTCGATTGTTTTCGATTAAGTTGATTATGGGAATGTTAGTGCAACTTGCCTTAAGGCAAAATACTACTTATTTAATTTAATTATAACTAGTTATATTATTATTTTGAATAATAATTATTGATTTTTATTGTTTCAGAGGAAAGAACAACCGTGCAGGAAAGCTGTGAGTAAAATTATATAATATAATGGCAATTTTAATATTTATGTAATATATATATATATATATATATATATATATATATATAAATTAATTTATTTTAGCCATGGATTATACCTTCCCAGATGAGAACATTGATTGAAGGTGAAACGGTGAGCAATTGCTTATAAATTTTTATTCAATAAACAAAATTTGTATATATATATATATATATATATATATATATATTTAAAAATAAATATTTAAACAAAATTAGTTTATTATCGACGTTTCGGAACTAAATACGTTCCATCGTCGATCGTTCTTCATACAAAACTTTATGAAAATTCAACTACAAAATTCGGCTTGGTACGAATTTTTAAACTTGAAAAATTTTCTTAGAAAACTTCAAATTTTGTTTAAGTCGTTTGAAAGAAGACAAAATTATCTAAGTTGTGACATACTTAGAAATATTTCTGTCCGTACAAAATTTTTATAAAAATTCAATACCGAAAATTAAGATTTTTGTTATTACTGACAAAAATGTTTATATAAAGTTGGTACAAAATTTGTTTTTTTTTTAAATTTTGTAAAATTTTCTGAGAATATTTTAAATTCTGTTTGAGTAATTTGAAATAAGATATAATTATCTAAATTATGACATACTTATTAATAGTTCTGTTCATACAAAGTTTTATAAAAATTTAATACTGAATATTAAGATTTTATTATTACTGACGAAAATGTTTATATAAGCATGGTACAAAGTTTCATTTTTTTGAAAATTTTGTAATTCTATTTGAGAAAGTTTTAAATTATGTTTGAGCTTTTTGAAAAAAGATAAAATTATATAAATTGTGACATATTTGGAAACATTTGTGTGCATACAAAATTTTAAGAAAAGTCAATACTGAAAATTAAGATTTTATTATTACTGACAAAAATGTTTATATAAGCATGGTACAAAATTTCATTTTTTTTTGAAAATCTTGTAAAATTTTCTGAGAAAGTTTTAAATTCTGTTTGAGCAATTTGAAAGAAGATAAAATTATCTAAATTGTAACATACTTAGAAATATTTGTGTTTATACAAAATTTTTATAGAAACTCATTTCAAAAATTTAGATTTAGATTGTATTGAAAATGATTATAAATTAATATTTATTTATATTAACATTTTTTTATTTTGCAGCGATGCATTTACGATCCATGGGTAAGTTTTGAATTTTTTTTTCATTGATTTGATTTTTACAATTTTACTAATTAATTTTTTTTTCAAATATCCAGACGATGAAGACACCTTTAATTGTGAGTAGTTAGATATATAAAAATATATTAAAATTTACTTTATACATATATATATATATATATATATATATATAGTTATATATATATATATATATATATTAAAATATATATAAATAATTTCCTGTTTAGCAATATTCTTTATTTATGAATATCAATTTAATTAATATTCTTTTTATCTTTAAAATCTCTATTATGACAAGAAACATTCTAAAAATCGTATTATTTTCAAATAAATTCAATGCAATTTTTTTATATTTATTTTGTACGTTTTGACACTTAATTTGTGTCATCGTTTATTCAGCGGTTTGAACCAAGAAAATACTGAGAATTTAAAAAATATAATTAATTCACGAAGACAAATAAAAACTAGTGGTGCATGGCATCGTGCCTTAAGGCAAATTGCTGGTACTTCCCGTACCGTAATGAAATATTCGAGAAATTTTAAACGTTCTCAAATATATTATTACTAATACTGTAACTTTCATTATTATTTTTGCTATTTTGTTAGCGAATCAAATGTAAATCATAATTCAATTTATTTCCAGAACATCCAGAACAATCGTGATTTCATTTCGAATTCAATTTGAAAAAAAAAATAGTTGCCAAATAATTACACAAAATTGAAAAAGTGCTCCCGCATAGTCACAGTCTAAACGCATTTGCAAATAATTCTGTGCGACATTTTCACTTATACTGTGATTGGTGGCATTTTCACACTTTTCAATAGTTTCACGGAAGTGGAGAAGTGCTCCACTACCTACATAAGCAGTCTAAACGCACTTTGGTAAACATTTGTACCAGAGTGGCGCTTAGACTGTGCTTAGCCTGGGTGATTTTCTGAATTTTTAATCCAAAATTACACAAAATATTTTATGGGAGAAAAAAATAGAATTTTTTTTTCTAAAAGCAATTATTTTGCTGAAACAAACAGAAAGTTCTTTGAATCATTTAAATCGGACGCTTAGTACTCTCAAAAACTGCCATTTTTTTAACATTTAGCTCTGTATCTCCGAAACCATTGGGCCTGCCATTGCCAAAAACGAATAATTACTTCTCCCAATCATTACTAATTGAATGATTTTTTAGATCATTTGAATCCGATACTCCATTCACTCAAAAACTCGATTTGTATTTTCTGCACTCTTTGCTCCGTATCTCCGTAACGGCTGGACCTGCCTTTGCCAAAAACTAAGCAGCACATCTCCCTATTAATAGGGATCGAATGTTTTTCAAACCATTCAAATCGGTTGATCCGTGCGCCCGAAAACGTGGACGAAAAATTATATCCATACATACGTACACACACATTCATTTAGTTTCAGAGGTATGCCAGTAAAATGTTCAGAAACCTTTAAAACGTTGAGAAATGCAAAAAAATTCATTTTCGATTTTCGGCCCATTACTATAACTACCCTATGGGAAGTTAATAAAAATATGAGAAATTATTAACTTCTCGTAGGGCAAGTTATAGTAATCGCAAAAAAATCGAAAATGAAAATTTGTATATATCTTTACGTTTCAAAGGTTTCTGAACATTAAATCTAATTTTTTAGGGCACGATGCCATCCATACACCCCACTAGTTACATCATTATACGGATGGCTTGTAAAATTATTTAATAAATAAGTAAATAAAACTTGGTTTTCTCATATCTGTTTTTATCTTCAGGTATTCCAGAGGCCACAAATTGTAAGTAATCTCATTATATATATGCACCACGTTTTATTTATTAAAATATAGTTTTTTTTTAAATATTATTATATTATTTCAGTATTCCAGTACTATCATTGAAGGGGTAAGAAATCTTATTTACAATCATAATAATATAATAAAATTATAATAATTATATAAAGAGTAATAAACTTATTGTTAATATCATTTTACATGAGCAGTGGCCTGTAGGATCTGACTTGGTGAGTTTTGTTTATAATTTATTTATAATATGAGTACACTATATTTTTATATGTTTTATTGGACATTATCAGATACATACGTTTCGATAGTATAATTTGTATCATCATCAGTGAAACAAAAATGAATGAAACATTTGCTTTTATTATTTCAGGGCATGTCTTGGATAGATCAAGCTCCTGAGGTGAGTTATATAAATAAATATATATACATATATATATATATATATATATATATATATATATGTATATATATACATATTAATTATTACTAAATTAATCATAAAAGTCTTCGAGTTATTTAAAAAAATGTAAATTATTACTCGAAATTATATATTGTAGAACAAGTCATTTTTATTTTATTTTGGATCATATTTGTATTTTGATATTAAAATGAAAGATATTTGAAAATTTTGAAAAAATACACTTGAAAATAAATAAATCGAAATATGTCTCTTAGAAACATTATCATATAATAAATATTACTTATAAAAATATTTAAAAAATATTTTACATTTAACTTTATAAGAGATGAAGAAGAAAGACATATTGAAAAACTAGTTTTTTTTTTTGAAATTGTTAATACTTTAGAAATTATTTTTGTAGATGTTTTTTGAAATATTTAAATTTATTAAATTTCTCAGAAATAATGCTCTTAATAAAATAAGAAATAATTTAAAATTCATCAACCTAAACACTTCTATTTTTTGTTTATTTATATTATTTATGCATGAATTTGTTATAATTTTTTCAAAATTATTTTAATAACACTTAAATTTTTTGGAACGATGATGTTAATTATTTTAATTGATTTCCTTATGATCATTTAGTTACACATTTTTTTTAAATCAATTAATGTACAAAATTAATTAATGTACCAAAAAATAATGTTAAATATTTTATAATGGTTTCCAGAAATGTAGAATCTTTGAATTATTTTTTGACCTAGTCATCTAAAAAAAATTATAAAAACTATATTTGATTGTTTAAAAATTAATTTGTTTATTAATCTGCAGGTTCATAATTTGGATACTTTGTTTTAATTACAAATATACACACAAATAATCAAAAAAATAATTATTATACGATTTTTTTTTATTTGAAATTAAAGAAAAACGTATACATTTTTAACTTGCAGATTATTTATATTATTTATTAATAATAAATATTAATTTTTTTTCAGAATATGTTTTGTGGGCAGCAAAAGAAAAGTAAGTACAAAATATTACATATATTATATATATAATTATATAAGTATAATAAATATTTATTTTTATTTTACAGTGACGAAACCTGATAAACCGAGCTGCAATTCGGTAAGTCTATTTTTCAATTTATTTATATTAATAAAAATTTAATTAAATTAATACTAATTTAATATTTGCAGATAAATTCTACCAGACTATCTGATACCACGAGAAGGGTAATTGATATATATATATATATATATATATATATATATATATATAAATTTACTACTAATGTGTCATTAAGTAAATTCGTGCGCCATCTGTGCGCCACTCAAATATTATGATACATAAGAATATTTATAAACCACATAACCTCTAATTAAATTCATGTGGGCTGTTCTATAATATCTTTTTTTTATTTATTTATTTAAAATTTCATTTTATTTATTCTAATTTTTTTTAAATTATATTCAAACCTATGCTCCTTACAATAAAAAATTCTATAAAACTAAACTTCTTATTATGAAAGAAATAATAATTTTTGATATTCAATTATGTTTAATAAAATATAATTTAAAACGTAAGTCTATATAATATGTTAGGAAAAAGAAAATTCATTCAGGAAACATCGTTATTACTTTATACTTTGATTAATAATTTATTTATTTATAAAATTTATAATAATACTCTTACTTCATTATATTTATTTGATTTAAATTTTGTTAAATTCCAATTCCCATTGATTATTTACACATATATATATGAAACTTTATACAACTTTTCTTAAGGCACAATGCCACTTACACTTAATTCTTTATTAATTTGACTTAATGATATAAGGTTTAGGTTTTAAAACTTCCCTTGGCTTTATGCAACACTCATAACATTCAACTGCCATTTTTCTTGTTCTAGTATAAATCGAGAAAAACACCAAGCAAAGAGATAAAAGATGTGAGTAATAAATTATATAATTATAATTATTGTAATAATATATATATATATATATATATATATATATATATATATATATATATATATATATATATATATATTTAAATAGCAATAACAATTGGAATAAAATTAATTTAGTTAATTCATTAATTTCGGATGTTTTTTAAATTAATATTAAATTTTATTTTAGTTTCTTATAATTAGTGACTGAAAAGTGCTAGAATATTTAGTAGAAATAGCTAAATTGATAAAAATGTACTATTTTTTCTAAAAAACGTCTATTTGTTTTATTAACCCCTAAAAGGTATTTTTAAAGTAAGAGTGTTTGAAAGTAAATATCCTTAAATTTAATTATCTTTATTAGAAGTAAATATTTTTTTATAGATGCAAAAAAATAATATTTATTTGAAATATTGTACAAAAACACTGATAAAAATCTCATATCGTTTCCTGAAATTTTACGATCATTAAATTCTATTAAACAAAAACAATGTTTTAAGTATTTTTTTGCTATTTGATCTAACAGATTTATTAGAACAATTCTGTTTATATAAAACTTTGTTTTTATAAAAATATTTATTGTTAATTTTATTTAATTCGTGTATCTACTGTATTTAAAATATTACCAAAAGTATTTAAAAGCATTTTAAAAGTAAGGGTGCGAATTGTATATAAATGTTCAAATTTTTTTTTTTTATTTCACTTTATTTCAGCAATCAGAAATACAAAAATGATTTCTATGAGCTAAACTGTACATTTAAATAAGTATGATATTATATAAGATAATCCAGTGATATATCTTACTTAGTTTAAATATTCAAATGAGTATGTTATGCTAGCAGAGTCTTCAAACATTCTTTCTTGCTTGTTTATATGTAAAATACGCCTGAACGCACGGCAAATAGTTAGTTTTATAATATTTAGAAAATGTGAAAATTTAAATGTGAAATTTTTTTTAATAATAGTTATTGATCTTCTTTTGCTTATTTTCCTGCAAAGCCAACTTGTGTTGCCACATCACTCCCTCTATGCTCTCTTATACCCCAAAAATGTATATAACAGAACTTTTAACTACAACGATTTTAACCAAATTTGCAAAATTTATTAGCATGCTTATTTTTTTGTATATTACGTAATGTTTTTGTAAATTTTTTGACTACTATTTTTTTTTCATTTTAGTGTCGCCTGATGCCATCAAAGAGTGAATTAGATGAAACCATCAAAAAAATTTATAAAGAAGTTGAGGAGCAGGAATTGGAAACTCCAGAGGTACATTAATGAACTAGTTTATATATATATATATATATATATATATATATATATATATATATATATATATATATATATATATATATATATATATCAGCAATTATTTGATTACTTTTTACAAAGTATAGCAAAAAGCCAGCGGCTTATTGCAAACAGTTTCTCTAGAAAAATTTAATATATCTTGTGATCCCATGATTATATTTTTATAAAAAAATGTGCATAGATACTTGAACTACTCTTCTACTGTATTAAGTAAAAATAAATCCTTAACTACTATTTATTATTTCACAATTAATTATTTTCTGAGAAAAGTGCGGCGTTACAACCGAAATATTACGCCTGCTGCTACTTCAACCCCCGTTACAATAGGTCTCTAGCTCCTCTACATAATTTATCACTATTGTACTAATGTTTTTTTTCAGAATACTAGTTTATATTTAATTCAATTTTTTTAAGTAAATTAGCACTTATTAACTTCCCGAAGCAGAAGTTTATGTTTCCATCAAAAAATCCGATTAGCTAATTTTATGTTTTCTCCTGGACGTTTCAAGCCATTCTGAATCGAATGAGACCGAATTTAAGGGAAAAGTATGTGTACGAATGAAAATGAACTGGACCCAATAAAAAATAGCTCTCGAGAAGTACAAGAAAAGTCTCAGGACCTATATAAAAATCTTGTCTATTCGTTAAAAATTATATTTTATTTAAATTATGTAAACACGTTCTCTTAAAATATTTTATTGGTTAAATATTAGTATTATTTCATTTTTAACTTCCCGTAGGGTAAGTTATAGTAATCGCAAAAAAATCGAAAATGAAAATTTTTACATATCTTTACGTTTCAGAGGTTTCTGAACATTTGGGCATACCTTAGAAAAAATGGATGTATGTGTGTGTGTGTGTGTGTGTGCGTGTGTGTATGTATGTGCGGATACAAATTTTCGTCGACGATTTCAGGAACACCGATCAACCGATATGAATAATTAAAAAAACATTCGATTCGTATTGATAAGGAGACGTGCTGATTAGTTTTTGGCGAAGGCAGGTCTAGCCGTTCCGAAGATACGGGGCAAAAAGTGCCGAAAACGGTAACTCAGTTTTTAAGAGAACGGAGCGTCCGATTTTAATAATTCAAAAAACATTTTACTTGTATTGACAAGGTGAAGAACCGATCAAATTTTCATAAAGGCAGGTCTAGCGGTTTCGGAGATCTAACGAAAAAAGTAAAAAAAATGCCATTTGGCGGTCAAAAATGATCTTTAGACATATGCACATCAAATTATCAGATATTTTATAGAGATTTTAACAATAAGTATATTTTTGGTTTACATTCCTATGGGTTCCGTACCAATGTTTACGCGTTAGACGTCGACGCGGCGCTTACGCGGTTTGATATTTCGTCTTTATGCAGTTAAAGCAGTACGATTGCTTTGAAAAAAAGTTTAGATCTTTCAAAATATGTCAGAATAAAGAAAACATTTTTTTTCAAAAAAAGAAATTAAAAAAAATTTTTTTTTCAAAAAAAGAAATTAAAAAATTTTTTTTTTTCAAAAAAAGTATTTTTTGTCTAATTGTTTCTCAAAAATCTAATTATTTCGAAGTAATTTTTTTTCAAAAATGTTAATCGTTTTTAAAAAAATAATAATTTTTGGTACGGGAAGTTCCAGCAATTTGCCTTAAGGCACGATGCCTTAATTGCCTTAAGATAGAATTCTACTTACAGCTAGTTGAAAATGTTCTTATGAGTATGTTTTGTTCTCAAAATTTCAGATTCATTATAACAATATTATATATATATATATATATATATATATATATATATATATAAATTTATCTTAGAATTAAACCTATGGGTTTATCTAGAATTGAACCTTGGGGTAAATTTACAAGCTATACTCATGTAGAATTAACATGGAAAATTAAAATTGAAATAATTCAAGAGCAGTCGTGTTTGTCATCTAATGCCACTTTCAACTAGTTTTATGTTTTTTTTTTTTCAGAATATCGCCGCCAGACTTTTCATGCAAGCTTCAGGAATCGAGTTATCAGATAAATCGAGCAAAGTTATTCCCATAATAATGCCTGATGAAATTGAATTTGCTGATACTCTGTCTTTAGTGAATGTTGCTCCTGGACCTTTTCAGGTAATAAAAAAACAATTAATAAAGTCTAACAATTAGGTATAACATCAATAAAAACATAAATTTGTCTCAAAAATTTATTTCACCATTTATACGTTTTGGCTATAAATCCTAGTCTTCATTTAATGTGGAAACTAAAACTGAAATTTATAAACTAAAACTGAAGCAATTGAAGTTGAAAAATTTAAAGAGTTAAAGAGTTCTTACAATCTGCATGTATTTGCTGTGCATTCAAGCGTTTTACACATACTGCAACGTCATTCGTATGTTATGAATCCGAGTCAGAAACACCCTGTTATCTAACAACGTTCTTTCGACATTTGTGCGGTTTTAAGGTTCAATTTTCTATACCACAACTTGAGAAATGCGCCTGACTGCACGGCAACCGTTTGGCTTTTGTCAATATTAGTAAGGAAAGTTTTTCACAACATGGCCTTGCCATAACATTGGCCTGCTATGCAGCAGAATCGGTCTCTTAATTTTTGTTTTTTTTTTTCTTTAGGATGCACTTGTTCCCAGGAATATTGCCAAACCTCATTTAGACCTTTATGAAGCCCACGAACTGGAATTGGCATCAATTGCTGCCAATACGATGCCAGTTTTGCCGCAGGACGATATTATCTCGACTATATATCCAGACAGGTAAGAGGAAATTGATAATTGACTAGTTGTAAGTGGTATTAACTTTCCCATAATCGACTTGATCGATAACAATCGAGATTTATTTACATTTTTCTTCCCCGTACTTTTCTCTAAAACGTGTGCACTATACTAAATTCCATACAAATATTGTATTTCTTCAGACTTCGTACGTAGTAAGTACGATGAAATCTCATTATGGAATGTAGTATAGTGCAGAACAAACTCGAGTACTATACTTGTTTCCATACAAAATTGAAATTTTCAAAGGCATTCTGCATGGTGTGCGTGCGGAATTCTTTGCTTAGAAATTAGTATAGCTGCATTTGATAAATGAAACACTTTATGGATTGAAAAGAATTAGGTTTAAGTGACATTTTGCCTTAAGGCAAGTTTCATGAGTGTGTAAATCATCAACTTAATCAATAAGAATCGAGTTTTAATTACTTTTAAATCTGTTATTGCAAATATATGCTAGTGCTTGCCATGTCGGCCGCACCTAACACGACGCTTTCTCATACATTTTTACTTAGGTTGGGTGTGCATGGTAAGCGTTACGTCAATACTTATTAGAATGTTTAGTAGTATTTTTTTTAAATAGAATTTTGTCAAGTACAAGATATTACAAGCTAAGTAAAACTTTATTTTCTCTTGTTTTAGGTAAACTTTTTGGCTATGAGTTAAAAATTAGTTGTTAGTGACATTTTGTCGTGAATCGAAATAATAATGAACAAATAATTTGATTTGTTAATAATCTACATATGTTTTATTCGCTAACTTTTTAGTTTTTAATGTAAATAACTGTTTATATCTCTGTCTTTATTTATACCTGTCTTTATTTATATCTGTCTTTATTTATATCTGTCTTTATTTCTAACTATCCACTTTTCTATTAAATTTGCTCGTCAGTAGAGTTCTTTTTTTACAAAAAATTAATTCTCTCGCCAGAAAAGTCATTTTTGTCTTAACATTTCTCATTCATTTGCAGTAGAGTCTTTTGAAAATACAAAAAAAAAATTAGTTTGCACGCCAGTAGAGTCCCTTTTCTTATTTTTACCTGTCAACCTTACTCACTGAGAAATATTAATTAATTTATTTTGAAATTGAAACATATATTCGATATTAAGTTGTAATTACCTTAATGAATTTCGATTCAGAATGTGTATTATTATACTCAGTCGCGCCTAAAGAAGTTTTACTTGCAATATATCAAAATGTAAGAATTTAATATGTAACGATTTTGTAATGCTTATTAACAAAATTAGATACAAAACTAGGAATAATAATAATTATTTTAATCTTTGCAATACTTTGATTGCTTTTTGACAATTCTAACATTTTGCTTTTAATAATATTAACTATTTATTAACTTCCCGTAGGGTAGTTATAGTAATTTGCCGAAAATCGAAAATAAAATTTTTGTTTCTAATTTTTTTTTTTCAATAAATGTTTTTGGATTAAAAATTCAAAAAATGACCCAATTAAGAACAGTCTAAGCGCCACTCTGGTACAAATGTTTACCCGACTGTTTATATACCGGAGCATTTTTCTAATTAAGTTAAGAGTTAATATTGTCGTCATTTAAAACATGGCACCATCTTTAGGCGCAAAGGATAAATAACACAAGATTTGACAATTTAATATATTAATATATTATATTATTAAATTCAATAGTTTTCCGGTAGATGTCGCTTTTGAATTTGTAATTTTTGACTTTTAACAAGTACAATAGACGCCATTATCGCATGACGCCATGACGCCATTAATAAAAATTGAATATAAGCTCAAATAACCTCTTAAATAGTCCAGTGATATTAGTGAAATTAGTGTAAAAGTGGTGAAAATGTTTTGAATATATTAGTGATGTGACAAATTATATTTAAGTGATTGCCAAAGTAAGTGTTTACACGTATCTGGAATTTAATCCAACTTTCCTCAAGACAAAATGTCACTTACACCTAATTCTTTTTAATCGATAAAGTGTTCCATTTATCAAATGCAACTATACTAGTTTCTGAACAAAGATTTCCGCACGCACACCATACATAATGTCTTTGAAAATTTCAATTTTGTATGGAAACAAGTATAGTACTCGAGTTAGTTCTGCACTATACTACATTCCATAATGAGATTTTATCGCATTTACTACGTGAGATGTATGAAGAAATTAGTTGAAAGTGGCATTTTGCTTTACTTCGATAAAATTTTTACTACACGATTACATTTAAATCGTGTACGTAGTCCCTGATATTATTTAATAATTTAAATTAATTATAAAATTTTTTACACACCTGGAAAATATTTGTAAGATAATTTGATTGACTTATCACATCACAAAAGGGACTTTTGACACATGTTTTAAATATCATATTTTTTCAAACTTTGATGAATGTTTGTTTTTTAAGTCCATGGTTATCTATCAACATAAAAAGTTTCATTGAAAACAATTTTTCTACTGTTAATCACGCAGAAACGGCTTGGCCGATCTTTGTCCAGTTCAAATAGTTTTTGTATTTTTAAAAGTGGACGAAAATTTTGCTTTCCCGTTTTTCCAGATTTTTTTTCTCTAATTTTGCTCGTTTGTAGACCCTCTTCTTTATTATTGTATTTATTATACAATGACATTTTGTGAATTGTTATGAAAGTGTTATTTTCTGCTAATTACTGACACGATAGTATTTATCGAATTAAACTTTTCAGTACAAAGAAAAAGAGTTTAAAGTAGCTTTTGAATAAAAGATTTTACTGACGAAAAAATGAAGCTTCAAACTAGACAATAAAATTTGGACACTATCGACAATCAAACTTTAATTTTAATCTAGAAGAATAAAAATGAACTCCACTAATAAGAAAAATTTAATTTTATTCTCGAAGACAAAAAATGGGCACTACTGACAAGCAAATTAAATTGCAAGCAAAAAGATGAAAAAGAGACTCTACTGACTAGCAAACTTTACCTTTGATCTAAAATATTAAGAAGGGACTCTACTGACGAGCAAATTTTAGCTTTGATCTAGAAAATAAAAAAGAGACACAACTAACAAGCAAATTAAATTGCAAACTAAAAGATAAAAGAGATTTTACTTAAGGCAAATTGCTGGAACTTCTCCCAATCACTACAAATTGAAAGTATTTTTAGATCATTCAAATCCGATACTCTGTTCTCTCAAAAACTTGATTAGTATTTTCTGCACTCTTTGCCCTGTATCTCCGTAACTGCAGGACTTGCCTTTGCCGAGAACTAATCATCACATCTTCCTATAGATAGAAATCGAATGTTCCAATCTAAAAGCATTCAATTAGTAATGATTGGGAGAAGTGGTAATTAGTTTTTGGCAAAAGCAGGTCCCGAAATTTCGAAGATACAGAGCTAAATGTGCAAATGTGCAAATGTTCCTAATTCCGAGCATTTGGTTACGGTACGGGAAGTTCTAGCAATTTGTCTTAAGACACGATGCCATATCCTACCAGTTATGATTTTTTTGCCGGTAGATATCATATTCTTCTAGATCCTACTAAAATATTACGGCCCTACGACAACTGGTTTAGGTTTAAAAATTCGTCAAAGTTTGCAAAAATTAGTATCGTTTTTTGGCATTTGTCAAAATTAGAACTTTCATCGACGTTTACTCAAAAACGCCTGAACCGATTTCAAAATTTTAAAAGCCATTCGATATATCTCGATGAGGACTAGCGTTTGTCAGTTTTGTGCGACGATCTGTCGAGTCGTTTTTTTGTAATTTGAAAAAAGTGTTAAACTTTTCGTCCACATTTAAGCTCATACTACCGAATCGATTTTGAGTCAAAAACTGTTCGAAAGATATAAGTTGGGAATGATATTGATTAGTTTTAGGTGAAAATCTACCGAAAATTAAGCCGATTTTTATGGAACTTTCTTTGGCGATATATATCATGGTCTTATAGAACTTACTGAATTATTACGGCCTTACGACCAGTAGTTTAATTCTAAAAATTCATCAAAGTTTGAGAAATAGAGTAGTTTTTTTTGACGTTTGTTAAAATCAAAATTAGACGATTTACTTGGTATAACGATAAAGTACTTGGTCTTAATTAACATACTAAACCATTAAAATCCTACGACAACTGGTTCAAATACAAAAATTGTTGATTTTTTGAAAATTTGCTTTTAGAAAATACTCCGAGTTAACGCGTTCGTTCATTTTGAAATATGTGTAATAGATCCACTCGGAATACTTTTAATCGCTCATAAATTAATTTATATTTTATTAACTAAGTCGATTATTTGCATATATCGGAAAGTTCATGTAACTTGCCTCAAGGCAAAATGGCCAACTATAGTTTCGATCTAGATCTAGATGATAAAAAGGGACTCTGCTGACGAGCAAATTCTAATTTTGTATTACAAGATAAAAAAGATAAGAAAAGGACTCTACTGACGAACAAATCTGTTTTTTTCCTTCTAGTACTCCAAGAGAGCCGAAGCGTCGCCTGCGAAGCAAACACGAACTAGCCGGCGAATTAGGCGTCGAAGAAATCCTCGCGTTCGGCGACGAGAACGTCTTCGGTTAGTACCACAAATTTACACCTAAAATTTGCCAATTTTTTTAAGTAAAACTTCTTTAGGCGCGACATGGGTGTAAAAACTTCTTTAGGCGCGACATGGGTGTAAAAACTTCTTTAGGCGCGACACGGGTGTAAATCCGTACAAATGCAACGTGAAGTTGAACGCTACGACGCTAGTAAGCGCAGCTATCGCAATTATTCGATCTAGTCTGCGAGCAAAACAAGAAATATATCAAATGTCAAATCATATGTCAAAAACAAAACAAAATGTGTCGACTTTCACTTGAGTTTTGTATTCAGCTCGTAGTCTCTAAACATTTTTTGAAGTAAAACTTCTTTAGGCGCGACATGGGTTAGCAGTATAATTCGTGAGTTAATAAAAATGTCAGGATCGGAAGAATATTTTATCCCGTCCCCCGTAAATAATTGTAGTGCGAATGATCGCAAATAAATAATGAAACTAATGAAAAATCTGCGCTGCGTAAGAAATGATAGCTTTGGCTATGTATGTTTTATATGTGATCGACTTTGGCTTCAAAGTGACTTAGAAATATCAAATGATGCTCAAAAACAAATTCCTAATAATGTTTTTTGAATATTGATTTAAATAATCAGATTGGATGTCAAACTTGTCGAAAGATGTTAAATTCGGGTGAAATTCCCATTTTGTGTAAGTTTAACGGGTTTGTATTTCCACCTATACCAAATTATCTACCTAAACTAGATACTGTATCTGAAAGGTTAATTTCACCTATACATAGATCAAGCTATGTGCAGGGCTTAATAAATAAAACAAATATAAAAGTATGGCTTCAATTTGTTAGGCAAGACGGATATTACAGCTGTTCAAGGAATGAGATTATATCGTCAGCGAAAAAGTAAAAAAATACAAACAGTAAATGAATGTATGTTAATTTTAATTACATGAAGTTCTTCAAACACAATTGTTACAGGATGAGTTAATTTGCAAAAACAATATTTGTTTAGGCGTTGTTTAACATAATCCACTGTGTGAATGAATATTATAGAATTTATTAATCAGCAATTACTTTAGAACGATCATGTCATATTTCAAGTACGAATTTGATTACATTATTGTTCACAATCATAAATATATAGTTTATAATTTATCATTATATAAATGTGTATAATGGTTGACAGTGACACTAATAAATGTGTGCATCACGAATGTTACCATAATACTAATAAACATTATTCAAAATTTTTATATGATGTATTTATTTTTTCTCAACTTAAATTTGCTACAATATAATTGCAAATAAGTTTTACTTCAATCGCGTGTGATCCTTACGCGCACTCTTTTTTATTTTTACAAAAATTCATTTATTACAGAATTAACTCAACTATCTGAGATGATCGGCTGGACGCCGACACCACCAGAAGAAGCAGGAAAACCAGTGGCTGCAGACGGCGATAAGGAGGGGCTCATTTACCCTTTGGAATTAGCAAGACCACATACCATTTTAAGGGTGCAACTTAAGGGATCGAATGTTCCTGAGTGGTTTGGAGGTAAATGGATTACGAGATTGTTATTAGAGCAACTGCAATAAGGTTAGTTTTGATTTGTCGATTTTTTTAGTATATTATTAAAGACATCAACGAGGATGTTATTTACGAGGGCGTTTTCCAAGACACTTTTCTGATGGTGTGATTTTCTCAGGCTTGCTTGTACGTATAGATTATTATATAGGTTCTTGAGATAATTCTGTCTTATAACATTGTATTGTCATGGCAACGTTAGCTTATGCTTATTGCTTGATAGTGAAGCTGTGAAAATGTTTATCTAATATCAGGCGTATTTTGCATATAAACAAAGCAAGGAAAAATATGTTTAATAACAGAATCTGCGATGATGCAATTATCATACCTTACTTGTTTATATATAAAATACGCCTGATAGCACGCAAATAGATAGACTTTTGCACAGTTTAGAGTTTAGATTTAAATTAGAAAAGTACTCCACTGACAAGCAAGATTGCTTTCTTCTGTATAAACATATTGTTAACATGTTATATTACTAATAATAAAATTCAATTTTAATTTAGATTTTATGTGAAAAGAAACTCGACTGACGAGCAAACAAAAATTTGTAAAATTTTTGAGTACCATGCAAATGTTTTTTTTTTGTTTAAGAGTTTAAATTCTATTTTTGATTTTAAAAATTATTTTCAGTAATTCTTTTTTGTTGAAATGTAATATTGAAATTGCTTGCCAATATCAATAATAAAGTTTGCTCGTCAGTAGAGTCCCTTTTTTGTCTTATAGCATATCAGTAGAGTCTTATTTTTTAAAATTCTAGGTCAAAATTCAAGATTTGCTCATAAGTAGAGTCTTTTTTTTGTCTTACTCTCTGCAATTTAATTTTCTCGTCAGTAGAGTCTCTTTACTACCATATAGTTTGCAATTTAATTTACTCGTCAGTAGAATTTCTTTTCTGTTTTTTAAATCAAGGTTAAAGTCTGTATAATTTGCTCGTCAGTAGAGTCCTGTTTCTATCATAAAATTCGAAATTTTATTTGCTCGTCAGTAGAATCTATTTTTTAATGCAATTTAATTTTTTTTATTTTTTTAGATCCAACTTAGTCAATAAAGTTTGATCATCTGTAGAGTTTATTTCTAAAAATATCTCAATTGGTCTGTCAGTAGAGTCTCTTTATCATGTTCTAGTTTGCAATTTAATTTGCTCGTTAGTAGAGTCTCTTTTTCATGTTCTATATCTAAATAAAAGTCGTTCGTTAGTAGAGTCCTCTTTTTTATTATGTTAGATCAAAATTATAATTTGCTTATGAGTAGAGTCCCTTTCTCTTCATATATTTTTAGATAACTCAAAATTGTGGTTGTGGCTAAATGTAGTTGTTAGTAGAGTTCTTTTTATGTTTTACTTTGCTCGTCAGTAAAGTTCTTTATTTTCATTTTTCTGTTTGCATTTTAATTTGCTTCTCAGAAGAGTCCTTTTCTACATCTCTAAGATGGAAATTGAGGTTTGCTCGTCAGCAGATACCATTTTTCATTTTCTAGTTTGCAATTTAATTTTATCTTTTAGTTTGAAATTTTTTTTGGTCGTCAGTAGAGTCCCGTTTTTACATTCTAGATTAATATTATATTTTGCTTGTCAGTAGAGTCCCTTTTCTTCATATTCTAGATCGTAATTATAGTTTGCTCGTCAGTAGACCCCTTATTTCATCTTTTAGATCCGAATTAAGTAGAGTCCTTTTTCATCTTTTAGTCTAAATCGAAATTCAAGTTTGCTCGTCAGTAGAGTCCCTTCTACATTCTTTAGATCAGAAATAAAGTTTGCTCGTCAGTAGAGTCCCTTCTTTATATTTCTGATCATTGTGAAATATTATATAGATACATGTAATTATCAAATTGATTAAAGTCGTACGATTCGGTCAAGTCGTATTAGTCGATTGAAGTCAGATTTAATTCAGTTTTTTCTAAGTTTTTTGTTTCAATTGCTATTTTAAAGTATACCGAGTTGCTGTAGGGTATAATGATGTTAGACAAAATCGTAGATTGTTCCATTTTAAATAAATTTGCCAAATATTGTATATAGTTTGGATGAACCGTTAAAAAGTTAAAAAAGTTACAAGATAAAAAAGTGCACAATGTAAACTGCGTACTATATATAGTACAGCGGGTCAAACACGAGTTAAAAAGTTTCACTTCAAATATAGGCATGTGGGGTAGCAAATAAAAGGTCTCGACGAGCACTATTCAAATATCATTGTAACACACTCAACAAACAAACAGGATTCCGAATACTATATTTATTTAATAGACAAATTTTTGTCATTTAAAGTATTCAAAGTTGCTGTAAGGTCTAATCTATAATAAATCCTATTGTAGATAATTTAATTTGGCACAATTTTGCCGAATATTTTGTTCAATTTGGACGAACGGTTCAAAAGTTACAAAAGATATTATGAAAAGTAAACCAATGGGTTGCAGAACTCGGGGTCTAAAACAGTTTTACTTCAAATATAGGCATGTGAGGTATCAAATGAAAGGACTCGATGAGCACTTTCCAAATATCTTTGTAACATACTCTACAAACCAACAGGATTCCGAATACCATACTTGGTTTAATTAAATTTATTTAATACACAAATTTTTGTCATTTAAAGTATACAAAGTTGCTGTAAGGTCTAATCTATATGAGAACATATTATAGATAATTTAATTTAGAACAATTTTGCCGAATATTTTGTTCAATTTGGGCAAACAGTTCAAAAGTTACAAAAGATATTATGAAAAGTAAACCAATGGGTTGCAGAACTTGGGGTCTAAAACAGTTTTGCTTCAAATATAGACATGTGGGGTATCAAATGTAAGGTCTCGACAAGGACTATCTAAATATCATTGTAACACACTCAACCAACCAACAGGATACCACATTTATTTAACGTGTAGAATATAAACTGCGTACTATATATAGTACAGCGGGTCAAATACGAGTTAAAAAGTTTCACTTCAAACATAGACATGTGGGGTATCAAATAAAAGGGCTCGACGAGCACTATCCAAATATCTTTGCAACATACTCTACAATCCAACAGGATTCGGAATACCATATTTATTTCTACAATATTTCTATAGTTCTATCGTTCATTAAATCTTGAAAAATTTCTTTGGCAATCTCGAAAAAGATTTATCAAAATCCGAATAACCGTTTCGGAGAAGTATCAAATCATACACCCGTAGAGAAGAATTTTATATATATATATATAAGATTTAATAATTATTTATTTCTTTTTTAGGTTTTCGTACAATGTTACCAGACGACGACGAAGTGGAAGAATTCGATAACTTCTTCGACGTCCTCAACGAAGCCCATTCGATGATGGGTCCTATCGAGGGCGAAACGACCTTCTACGACATTACACCCGATGATGAAGATGATGATAATGATGATGATGAGCCCCAAGAAAAGATTAAAGACACGCCTGCTGAGCCTCCTAAATAACTATTTTTTTATGTTTCGTATTAGTTTGTTAAAAAGTTTATAAAAAAATGCCTTCAGTGCCTTCAATGTTATTATCGTAACGCGCCAAAAAAATGAAACGAAAGACTTTGGATTAATAAAATATTTTGCGTAGTTGAGGAAATTTAATTTGTGATAAGTGGTTAAGAACAAGGGATTAGTGGTGTATTTGGTAAAGTCTAAAAGAGACTTTTATTGGTGATAAACATAAGTGATGTGATTAAGTGCTTGTTTATATTGTTAGTGAAAATGTGTATTAAGTTGCGGTGCGATCAGGCGTATTTTACATATAAACAAAGCAAAGAAGAATTTCTGCTGCTGTTGGAGAAGGTGAGTTTGTTTTTAATTTTTTTAAAATAGTTTTAAGTATCATTTTACCTTAAGGCAAGTTGCATGAACGTCCCTATATATATCTACATACATATAAAAATAAGTCGGGTTTTACTTCCTGACGATTTAACTCCAGAACGCGGAATTGAAATGTTTGGCAAATGACAGTCTTCATTTGTTTTTAGTGTCAAGCGATGCCTATTGTTTTCTATGCAATCAATGATAAGCGGGTTTTTTGCATTTTTTTCCATTTATTTCTACAATCTGACTATATTTTTATAAATCAAAAAATCCTGAAAAAAACCCTTAACAAACTTCAGAAAGATTTATCAAAATCCGAATAATAGTTTAGGAGGATTATTTCAATGTAACGGATAGCCATTGTTAATAATCTCTGCAATTTTCATTATTATTTTATCTTTTAATTTCTGATCAAATTCGGATTGCTTTATCGATTCCAATAATTTTTTAAGAAGCCATAATAATATGTTATTTGATCTTTATTTTTGGCCGCATAATTGGTCATAATTTTAAATTTAACATCTTTTAAACTTTGTAAAAAATTTTTTAGATACTGGAACATCAAAAAATTGCTGAATAATGACTCACAACAGTGTCGAAACGATAAATAAATTTTTGTGTCCATTACTCTGTAAAAAATTAGTTTCAGCAAAGTTTAAAATAAAATTTCAGGAGTGCTTGCCATGTCGTCCGAACCTAACACAACGCTTTCTCATACATTTTTGCTTAGGCTTGGGTGTGCATGGTAAGCGTTACGTCAATACTTTTTACTATTGTTGGTGGAAATGTAATTTTGCCTTAAGGAAATTTGCATGATGTAAAAATATTAGCCATACTAAATTCCATACAAATACTTAAAAAACGATGAAAAAAGTAACTCTACTGACGAGCAAACTTCAATTTAAATTTACAAGATAAGAAAAAGGACTCTACTGACGAGCAAAATTTAATTTTGATCTCGGAGATAAAAAGGGACTCTACTGACGAATAAAATAATTGCAAACTAGAAGACAAAAAAGAAATTTCACTGACGAGCAATGTTTGATCTACATACAAGATGACCAAGAAGACTCTACTGACGAGCAAACTATTTTTCATTTACAAGATGAAAAAAGAGACTCTACCGACGAACAAAATAAATTGCAAACTAGATCATGATAACAAAACTTGAGAAAATTAAAGTGCAAATTAAAATATATAGAAGGGACACTACTGACAAGCAAACTTTAATTTTGATCTACAAGATGACTAAAGAGACTCTGCTGACGAACAAATTAAATTGCAAACTAGATCATGACAACAGAACTTTGTTGAGAAAATTAAAGTGCAAATTGAAATATATAAAAGGGACACTACTGACAAACAAACTTTAATTTTGATCTACAAGATGAGAGAAGCGACTCTACTGACGTACAAATTGAATTGCAAACTAGAAAATGGTAACAAAATTCTGTTGAGAAAATTAAAGTGCAAATTATAATATATAGAAGGGACACTACTGACAAGCAAACTTTAATTTTTATCTACAAGATGACTAAAGAGACTCTACTGACGAGCAAACTGTATTTACTATCTAGAAAATAAAAAACGGATTCTACTATAATCTTGCCCGTCAGTAGAGTCCTTTCCTATATTAAATCTAAATACAATTTAATCATTCATCAAATTAATCCATCATTCAATCTGATCATTAATTTCTCAACTGACTTCTTTCGTGTCTATAATATTTTTAAAAATAATGTTGATTCATACTCCTTTTAGCATCCTTGCCACACTCCTCTCGAAAATATCCAATGGTTTTGAACGAAACAGTACTTGAAATTTTATAGTTTATTACTAATAATATTCATATAATCGCCCAGAAAAGATGTCTCAGCAGAATCTTGCCAATAGGCACATAAGATTTAAAAAGTAATAAAATTCTACGTTTTAAACAATTATTATATATTTTCAAAAACGTGTACACAAGTACAAACCAAAATTATCATGTTTTAGTGCAGCACATTCCAAATAAACGTTGATCGATCTATAAATAGTGCAGCATGTAATTTGGGTCAAAAATATTTTCATATGGTAAAAATTGATGTGGGGTATCAAATGAAAGGTCTCTACGAGTTCAATTCAAATAGTACATTCAAACCCCAATAAATGAATAGGGTTTCGTACATTATTATTACGTTAGTTTACTTTCGATTTTAACTACGTTCTATATTGAAGTTTGATATCGAGATTCAATTTATTGGTACTTCTATTAATAGTGTATTACTATTGAAATTCATCTAATTATCTATTAAAGAAGACATCTCATCTGCTTCTACATAATTGAAACACTAAATTCCATACATTTGTTATATATTTTCAAACACTTGTTGATTACAAAAATTTTTTACTTAAAACTATATAAATATACGATTTGCAGCTTAATACTGAACATCAAAATTTTCAAATTCAAATTTAATTAAAATTATTGATGATTATCACGATAACTCTTTTAAAAGTGCTACATGCGTAGACGAATTCTAGTTCCAAGTTTCTTTAACTATAAATAGTACAGCGTGCAATTTGGGTCAAGATTTTTTTTGTATGGCCAAAATCGATGTTGGGTATCAAATGAAAGGTCTCCACGAGTACTTTTATAATATCATAGTCATATTCTAAACAAAGCAATTATAAGGGAAATTATTATTGCGATTTATCTGATTAAAGAAGATATAGTTTTATATTTTGAAATGTTATGAACATCATATTGAAAATATATCTGCACATTTATTATATATTTGCAACAACATATCGAATACAAACTTTTTTATCTTAAAACTATAAAAATATACAACTATCAACTTAATACTGAACATCAAAATTTTCAAATTGAAATTAAACTAGTATTATTGACTATCACTAATTCGTCCGAGGCAGGTCAGCCGAGAAGCACCAATAAGTACCAGGAATCAGAAAAACTTTAGGCATTTTATATCATTTGTAAATGATTTCTTTCTTCTTTTTTTCTTTTTTCTTAAGACAGATTTTAAAATCTTTGAATCGGCGTAGTCGTTTTTAATGAAACATCGACTAAAGGTAACAAGTACATTTACCAAGTTTTGTGTTAAACGATTCAGAATGACTTGAAACATCAAGAAAATATAATAATAAAATAATAAACCGAATTTTGTGGCAAAACCATTTACTTTAAGTCCTTATGCAAGTTAAAAATATATAAAAAGTTCAAGAAGAGAAATTGTGATGAAAAATTCAGTGAATCCAGAAGTAACTTTCACTTTTTCAAAAATTTGCCAATTTTCACCTTTTCTTGAAAGTTTGCTCAAAATTCATAACTAACCATCATTTTGTATATAAAATCATAACTTTTGCAATAAGTTAATTTCCCTTCGACTAGAAATATTTAACGATGGTAAGAGTCATAATTCCTGAACTATCTGATTACCATCCTGGTGTCTATTTCGTTAACATTTAGAAACTTCTATTATTTCTTCTGGTAGATTTTCTGGTCTTTCTGTATAATTTCCTAAATTCCTGGTGACAGCTGGTTGTCACAAACCATCTCGTGTCAGTTGCAATCTCCAATTCGAAGATGCAAACATGACATCGGTCATGGTGTGAGGACCATCGTAGAGGGCTTCTGGTCTGTCGTTGGCTGACCTAAAAATAAAAAAATAAATAGAAATCATACTTTGCTAGTGCTTATTTTTGGTTTTGGAAATAGTTTGTTAATTCGATTTATTTAAAAAATGTATTACCGGGCAACGCTATCTTATGTACGTTTTTGGTAGTGACACTATGAAAATATGTCTATCTATTTGCTGTACGATCAGGCGTATTTCACATAGAAAAGCAAGAAAGAATGTTATGATAACTGCATCATTGAAGATTCTTCTTATTATAATTTTATTTGAATATTTTTGATGCAATATTGTATTAATGCGATTGTGATACCTTTTTACGTAGAATAATTATGTGTTGTCTTAATGTCATTGATTTAAAAAGTAAAAATCACTGTCTTATTTAAATTAGTTTGATTCTACTGATGACAAAATTACTCTCCTCTGCTAAAATTTTATATTACTCTCTGCTGATTTTTATATTACTACTTCTATTTTATGATTTAATTTTAATTTGGTTTTAAATTAGAAAAGCAACGACTTAGCCCAAAAATGGTCTCCACTGACGAACGAAATTACTCTTCGTCAAATACAAGTATTGTTAACACTATTTTTATTCTGAGATTATTTTTAAATTTGAATTTAAGGTGATAATGAACTATACCGACAAGTTTCAGATTCAGATTTCAGTTACAATAGAACTCTACTGACGAGTACATTTACATAAACATAATTTTAAAATTTTTCATTTTAATGTTTCATTTTTTGTTTTAATTTTAATTCAGATTAAAACAAAAAGAACTCTACTGGCGAGCAAACTAAATAAAGATTTAACTTGAAAAGGACTCTACTAAAGAGCAAAATTACTCATCTCTACATAAACATATTGTTAGTATTTTTCTTGATTCCACTCTACTGACGGTCTTTGTAATATTTCATATCACTATCTTTGATTTCTAAGATTTAATGTTAATTTGACCTTAGTGATAAAGAACTCTACTGACGTGCAAACTGAATTTAGATTTAAATTAGAAAAGGGCTTCACTGACGATTATGATTACTTTTTCTACATATTTTTAACATTTTCTATTACTCTATTTGATTTCTATAATTTAATTTGAAAAAAATAAAAGAACTCTACTATAAGTATTACGTAAGCACTATAGGGGTGCGGGGGGTTATTTATTATTATTTTAGGTAAGAACTTTGCTTACTTTTGCTGACATAGGGGAGGGGGGGGGGTTAAATAATTGTGATACATCTGCTTACGTAATACTTGAACGATCCCTGACGAACAATCTGAATTTAGATTTAAATTACAAGAAGACTCTACTGACGAGCAAAATTACTCTCCTTTACAAAAAGAACTCTACTAATGAATAAACTGAAATTGGATTACTATTAAAAAAGGACTCTACTGACTGGCAAAATCACTCTTCCCTGCTTAAACATATCGTTGACATTTTAAATGACTATCTTTGATTTCTAAGATTTAATTTTAATTTGGTTTTAAATCAGAAAGGGACTCTGCTGACGAGCCAAATTAGTTTTCTTACATATTTTTAACATTTTCTATTACTGTATTTGATTTCTAAAATTTAAAATAAATGTAGAGATCTCTACTTACGAGCAAACTGAATTTAGAATAAAATTAGAAAAGGAACTCTACTGACGAGTAAACTAAGTCTAGATTTAACTTGAAAAAGGACTCTACTGACGAGCAAACTGAATTTAAATTTAAATTACAAAAGGACTCTACTGATGAGCAATAAAAAAATCGAAAACTGAAATTGGATTACTATTAAAAAAAGGACTCTACTGATGGCAAAATCACTCTTCCCTGCTTAAACATATCGTTGACATTTTAAATGACTATCTTTGATTTCTAAGATTTAATTTTAATTTGGTTTTAAATCAGAAAGGGACTCTGCTGACGAGCCAAATTAGTTTTCTTACATATTTTTAACATTTTCTATTACTGTATTTGATTTCTAAAATTTAAAATAAATGTAGAGATCTCTACTTACGAGCAAACTGAATTTAGAATAAAATTAGAAAAGGAACTCTACTGACGAGTAAACTAAGTCTAGATTTAACTTGAAAAAGGACTCTACTGACGAGCAAACTGAATTTAAATTTAAATTACAAAAGGACTCTACTGATGAGCAATAAAAAAATCGAAATCTAAAAGAATAAAAAAGAACTTAATATTATTCCTAGAACACTTTATAAAACACCGATTTATTAAGATTTTTATTGACATATTTTGTTCATTACATGATTTTCGTTCAAATGTATGTTTTAGGAGATATTTGCTAAAAAACGAAGAAAAACGCCAGAAATATATGAATTTTTAGTAGCTTGTAAATTGAAAAGTATTAGTTTTTTTAAAAACTATATTTTTTTCTTATAATTAGTTCTTCTATCGATTTCTGACGTTATTTTGAAAAAATGTAATTACACAATTGAGAAGGGGTGCCATCCTCCCAGTATTACCATTCCTCTGGTCACCATTTTCCAAACTCCCACTCTGCTCCGAATCGTCATCTTTAGCCAATTCCTGAACCAGCACGTTCCAGAACCTAGCACCTTCCTTGTGCCTGGTGATGGTCTCATCTATTTCTTTATCTAAATCTTGGCTTCTTTGTCGCAATATGGTATCATGTCGTGATGATATCAACATTTCGAATTGGTCGTCGTTCGTGTAAGGTCGCCAGGTGTCGTAGGCGACTATGTTAGGGTCACTGAAAGAGTAAAGGATAGACAAAACGCTTTGAGCGTAAAGAAGTTTTACTTCAAAAATTTTACATTGTGTTTTCTATGGCGTGTTTGGTGTCGTTTGAAAGGTCTTTTTGAATTGAATCCGATAAGTGATATTAACCATAAAAATTATCCAGTAACTAGTGGTGTATGGCATCGTGCCTTAAGGCAAATTGCTGGAACTTTCCGTACCGTAATTAAATATTCGAGAAATTTCAAACGTTTTCAAATATATGATTACAAATACTTATACTGTTATATCTGAGCGAATCAAATGTAAATCATGAATCAATTTATCTCCAGAACATTAACAATAGTCATTTCATTTCGAATTCAATTGCAAAAAAATAGTTAGTTGCCTAATTTGCACAAAATTGAAAAACTGCTCCCGTATAGTCACAGTCTAAACGCATTTGCAAATAATTCTGTGCGACATTTCCACTTATACTGTGCTTAGCTTGGCGGCATTTTCACATTTTTCAAACATTTTCGATTGTCTTTTTTGGCATGCTGGGTATTATTTGAAAGGTCTTTTTAAATAGATTTTAGTTGATAAAATTAACTTTGCGAATTGTCTACTAAATATACACTTTTAATAAATTTGTAACAAAAGAGTCTGAAGAAGTTTTACTTAAATTTTTTTAGTTTGTATCTTTCATGGCATATGGGGTATCATTTGAAAGGTCTCCACGAGCAAACAACATTTAAAAAAAAAATCTTGTGAAAGAACGTTATTTTTTATAGCAAAAATGTAATATTTCTTCATTTTTTTTTAATTTTTTGAGTTGTAAAATATTTATAGCAAATACTAAAATTAACTATATAAATTTTTATTCATTTGCATAGAATTATCTATATAAATTATGCACTAACTATACACTTTTTGCAAATTGTGGGAACCGAGTCTAAAGAAGTTTTACTTCAAAAAATTTAAGATTTTATGTTTTATGGCATTTGAAAGGTCTTTTTTTAGTAGAAGCCGAATACTGAAATAAGTTTTCTAAATCGATTTACCTGTACACACACACACGCACACATATTCATTCAAAATTCGGTCTCATTCAATTCAGAATGACTTGAAACGTCGAGAAAACATAAATTAAGCAAATCGCATTTCCTGAAAAATAATTTAAAAAAAGCTAAATAACGACAGTGCTTAGTAGGCATTTTAGTTTGGTGATTAGACTTTTCCAGTACACTTTACTGGTTAGGATGGATGTCGTTTTTAACTTCTCGTAGGGCAAGTTATAGTAACCGCAAAAAAATCGAATATGAATATTTTTATATATCTTTACGTTTCAAAACCTTCTGAACATTTTGGCACACCTAAGAAAAAATGGATGTATGTTTGTGTGTGTGTATGTGTGTGCGGATACAAATTTTCGTCGACGATTTCGGGAACACGGATGAAGCGATTTGGATAATTCAGAAAACATTCGATTTGTGTTGATAAGGAGACGTGCTGATTAGAGAACGGAGCGACCGATTTTAATGATTCAAAATACATTCTACTTGTGTTAACAAGATGAAGAACTGATCAAATTTCATGAAGGCAGGTTTAGCGGTTTCGGAGATCTAGTAAAAAAAGTAAAAAAAAAAAGCCATTTGGCGGTCAAAAATGATCATTAGACATATGCACATCAAATTATCAGATATTTTATAGAGATTTTAACAATAAGTATAAATTTTGTTTACATTCCTATGGGTTAACATCGTTTGTCCGAAAGACTGCGACGTGGCGCTTACGCGCTTCGATATTTTGTCTCTATGCAGTTAAAGCAGTACGATTGCTTTGAAAAGTTCAGAATTTCCAAAATATTTCAAAATAAATTTTTCTTCAAAAAGTCTTTTTTTTTTTAATAAAAAAAAAGTAAATTTTTGTCAAAAATTTATAGTTTCCCAAAAATCTATTTTTTTCAGAGTAAATTTGTTTCAAAAATGTTAATCTTTTTAAAAAATATATATTTTTGGTACGGGAAGTTTCAGCAATTCGCCTTAAGGCACGATGTCATGCGCCCCACTAGTTGTTTTTGTAATTATAAATAGAAAGTAGCCTTGGTGTTTTCTATATGATTACTAATATTTACCCATTTTTTATGAAATTTATCCAACTCAGGCGAGTTTTTCTGGCAAATCGTTCACTATGTTGATCTACTCCTCGATATGAAGGATGGGTTGATGTTCCAAGGATCATCGCCAGGTCTGTACCATGACCTGCTCCTGAAAATATAATTATTATTATTGAAAATATAAATATAATTATCATTAACATGATAACATGATTAAAATTAGGAAAGTTTTTAAAATCGGTTTTGGTCAAGTTATTGGCTAGTTTTAGTCTTAAACTAGAGTTGTGAATGATTCAGTGACATTCAGTTTGTTGAGAATTTTGTTTAATTTTTGAATGATTTTTATTCGGTTTGTAGAGGATATAGTTCAGTTAGTTGGTGAGTATATTCAATTTGTATTTCACATCAATTAACTTATATTTTTTATTTATATTATCAGACTTCATTCGACTTATACGACTTAACCGAGGTAGTTTTTGATAATTTATTTATATTCATTTTATTTATTTTATCAAGAATAATAAAGTATGAAAATCTTAGTACTACCTACATGTAATAAAATATTTATATTTAATTTATTACCTGAAAAGTTGCCGATTTTTCCACGAAGATCAGGAAGTCTGGGTTCGTCGAAAATATAAGCAAAAATACTTGGATCTTTTAGACTTCTGACCATTTGGTATCTTGGTTGTGACCTGCTGTAAAAATCTTATTATTTTAGTTTCATCAAGATTTAATATAAAATTTAGGACTAAAATCTGTTGAGCAGTTTGTTTGTAATTATTAAATATGTAGATTTTTTTTGGGAAGGTAATTTTAAGTCAATGTTCTCTTCATTTGTGTAAAAAACCTTAGTTTGCTCGTCAGTAGAGTCCCATTTTATATCTTTTAGATATAAATTACAGTTCAGTCGAAGTTTTCATTATCTAAGTCGAAATTTAATTTGCTCGTAGTAGAGTCCATTTACAAGAAAATTATTAATCCAGATCAAGATTTAAGTTTTCTCGTCAGTAGAGTTGTTTTTGTGATTTTTCAGATCGAAATTAAAGTTTGCTCGTTAGTAGAGTTCCTTTTTTTCTCTTCTAGATCGAAATTGAAGTTTACTTGCCTGTAGAGTCTCTTTTTTATATCCTAGATCAAAGTCAAAGTTTGCTCGTCAGTAAAGCCCCTTCTTTACCTTCTTCTAGTTTGCAATTTATTTTGCTCGTCAGTAGAGTTTCTTTTCATCTTTTAGATCGAAATAAGTTTGGTGGTCAGTAGAGTCCCTTTTTTAGCTTTCAGATCAAAATTAACGTTTGCTTGCCAGTAGAGTGCTTTGTATTTTTTACTTTGCAATTTAAGTTGCCCATCAGTAGAGTCATTTTCTTAATATACTCGATCGAAATTAAAATTTGCTCGTAGAATCCTTTTTTTGAATTTGTGAATAAAAATTAAAGTTTGTTAGTAGAGACCCAACATTCTTCAAAAAAAATCTCCATTTTCCTCGTCAGTAGAGTCCACTTCTCCTAATATTTTACTATATTTCATCCTTCAGTCGAAATTTAAATTGCTCGTCAGTAGAGTCATTTTTTCCAACTTCTGAATAAAAATTCAAGATTGCTCGTCAGTAGAGTCTCCTTTTAAGAAATTCCATTTTGCTTGTCAGTAGAGTCCACTGCTCTTAATAATTTACTTTTTTAATACTTGAGTCCATATTTAATTTACTCGTCAGTAGAGTCTTTTTTAAATCTTCTAAAACGAACTGAAAGTTTGCTTGTCAGTAGAGTCCCTTTTTGTTGTTTTAGTTCGCAATTTAATTTGCTCGTCAGTAGAGTGGAAAGTCGTAAATCGTGTCGGTTATATAACAAATGCTATTCAAGGATACAATAAAAAAACAGTTTTTCAAATGAATCTTTTTTTTATCATAATTGCGGACTTTTAGTAAGAGCTTTATACTTCGACATATGCAATACTTCTTTATCTATGATATATCTTATATTTTTCGATGTATATGTTCTATTCAATTTTCTTCATAATTAATTTGAAAAAATTTGCATCTGTTAGTTTGTTTTCTTAATTTTTGTTAATTTAACTTAATTTTCGAAAAACCGGGACAAAAAATCAAAATCCGGGAGAAATAGGGCTTTAAGAAAAACCCGGGACACAAGGGGGAAATCCGGGATTGTCCCGACCAATCCGGGACGTATGCTCACCTTATCTGTTACAATCTATATAATTTTTTTATATTATAATACAACCTCGAATTTTTCGCTAATATCCCCAAAATTTCGCCATGTGGGGCACTCCAACCAGCATCGTACTCCATACTTCTCAACTTCTCCAACAACTTGGTCCTGGAGTCGTCTGTGAGGTCGTAACGCCATTTTATTGCTGATAAAATCAAAGAAGCTCTAAAAATATAAAAAATAATAATACTAAACATTAATAAATAATTTATTAAGTTCTACCTCGGATGATTTTGTAGCCCACGTTTCTCCAACAATCCAGGAATTGCCGTGTTGTGAATGTATTTGCGCAAAATGTTAGGTCCTTGATTTGATAAATCGTTCCAAAGATCTAATTAATTGAAAAAAAGATTAAAGTAAAGTAAAAAAGTAAAGTGAAGTTGAAAGTGGCATTTAGCCTTAAGGCAAGTTGCAAGAACTTTCCGATCGGTGTAATAAATGACTTAATCAACCGAATTTGAGATTGAGATATTTAGATGAAATTTTCAACTATTTATTTCGAAAATTATGTTATCGCTTTCAATTGAATTTAAACATTGCGATTTCGAATTGAATTTTCTCAAACACGTTCATAATATATGTAATACATATATTAATATTATATTAATTATAAGTATAGACACGTGTACTTGTATGTCCTAAAAATGCAGTTCATTCATAAGACTGCTAATACCCATATGTTTTCCAATCTATAAAGTGTCAAATGATAGGTTTGTGACGTCACTTAGCGAACGAGCGTTGCCGACAATCGTAGAACACTTCCGATTGATTAAGGGTGCATTCGACTTGGACGCTTACGCGCTGTGAGCGCGCCGTGAGCGCGCTTTCATCGTTCGACTTGGCGCTGTGAGTGTCACATAAGTACGCTCGTAGCACCATCGTAGGATGCTCGTAGCACATATTTTGCGCTCAAACGCGCTCACGCCACGGAGGTAGGGCAGCGTGAGCGTGAGCGTCAGTTGTTTTTACTATCTGTCATTTCATTTGTTTATTAATTGTCAAATTCTTTATAATTCCGCAAAAATGGCAAGCTGTAGATCACAATTATTTTTTAATATTGATATTGATATTAATTAATTTTAAATTTCAATTTTAATATTACTATTAATTAAGCATAAGCTAACCAAATTTCATTTATTTATTAATTGTTAAATTCTATATAATCCCGCAAAAATGCCAAGTTGTATATCACATTTATTTTTAATATTAATATTAATATTAAATAATTCTAAATTTTAATTTTAATATACTATTAATTAAGCATAAGCTAACCAAATTTCATTTATTCATTAATTGTTAAATTCTTTATAATCCCGCAAAAATGCCAAGTTGTATAACACAATTATTTTTAATATTAATATTAATATTAATTAATTTTAAATTTAATTAATTTTAAATAATTTTAAATTTAATTTTAATGTTAATATGAATTAAGCATAAGCAAACGAAATTTCATTTATTTATTAATTGTTAAATTCTTTATAATCCCGCTGAATGATCCAGAAAGTAATAAAATTTACACAATTACCGTTACCGCCAGTTGCCGCCATTTTGATGCTTATTGACGCTCACAGTTTCCAAAACGAACGGATTTGAGTTATCGATTCTGAGCGCTTATCGGCCAAGTCGAACGCTAAAAATTCGTGCTTATAAGCGTGAGCGCTCACAGCGCGTAAGCGTCCAAGTCGAACGCACCCTAAATGTCATATGTCATATGTCATATGTTTTATTGTAATAATATAATGACAATTGTGTGAAATCTTAATTTTGTAAGAATTTTGATATTAATAATATTGGGCCTGTGAAATAAAAGTACTGAAAATCGAATAGACTTGTTAAAATCGATTCATATATTATAAGGTCAATGCATATGACATTTAATAAATCGGGAGTATTCCACGATTGTCGGCAGCGCTCGTTCACTAACTGATGTCACACTTTTGACACTTATTTTGAGCTCATTTAGCAGTGTGAGATCTTTGAGTTCATTATTTGACTCATGACATCACAAAAGAGACTTTTGACACAAATTTTGACTTTGATATTTTTTTCAAACTTTGACAAATTTTTAAAATTAAACTACTTGCCGTAGGAATGTAAAATTTTAATATGTTCTTTAGGACGATGATATCTATCAAAATAAAAAGTTTTATCAAAAAAATATGTTTCAACTGTTAATTACGAAGAAACGGCTGTGTCGATCTTTGTCCAAAATTAATCAACATGACTTCCAACCAATATCTTTCTAAATGTTTCACAATTTTCAAAATTGGTTCGGAAGTTTCAGCTAGTTCGGAATTTTTACTCTTTTTTGCTAAATAAAAGAAACGGCTTGGCAGATAGTATAAAAATCTAACCAACACGAGTGTTTATCAAGTTTTATCGAATGGTTCTTAAATTTTTCAAATCGACTCAACCGTTTTTGAAAAAACGTCGATTAAAGATTTAATTTTGACAAATGCCAAAAAAACGATACTAAATTATGTAAGCTTTGTTGAATTTTTAAAGCTAAACCAGTTGTCGTAGGGCCGTAATATTTTAGTATGATCTAGAAGACTATGGTATCTACCGTCAAAATAAAAATTCAATAAAATCGTCGAAAAAAAATCAACACTTTATTACAAGAAAACGGCCCGGCCGATCTCTACCAAAAACAATCAGCACGTTTCTCAACCAACAATATCTTTCGAACGGTTTTTGAATTTTCAAAATCGATCCAGAATTGCGGGCTAAAATGTGGACAAAAAATTTTTCATTTCACTGCAATTTACAAAGAAACGCCTCGGCCGATCGTAGCGCAAAACTGACAAACTCTACTCCTCATCGAGATGCATCGTATGGCTTTTAAATTTTTGAAATAGGTTTAGCCGTTTTTGAGAAACGTCGACGAAAGGTCAAAAATATGTTGACACACACACATACTTTTCCCTTAAATTCGGTCTCATTCGATTCAGAATGTCTTGAGACGTCGAGCAAACATAAAATTAGCGAATCGGATTTTTGGATGAAAACAAACTTCTCCTTCAGGAGGATAATAAAATATTTTTCAATTCTACTGACAAGCAAATTTAATATCTCTATAATAAATAACCTGATTGAAAGAGCAAATCGATGCTTAATTTGTACATACCATTTATATTCGCAGACTCCATTGATGTTATACCGATTAAAATCGGTATACGAACGAAGTTCCCATCTTCGAAGACCTTACCAAAATTATATAAAAGAATTATATTATTATTATAATTTTTTAGGTATTATAAAAATTAAGCAATTATTGTCCAGAGTTTTTAAGAATTATGTTCACACATTGTGTATAGTTACTACACATTTGTGCAGTTGTGTATAAATATTCTTTCAAATTTTTTAAATTATAAAACTTTCTTACAAAAAATTGTTGAGTAATATAAATACCTCTTTTGGATTCAATGGTAGATATCGTTCGTTTTCTGGTAAAAAGTCATCCACCACTGCCATTGGTAAAGTGGAACGATTGCCACTCTGGAAATATAATAAAAATAACGAATCATTCGTCGAAATATATAAATAAGTCAAAAAATTATAATTTTCTTATTTTACGATTTGACACTTGATGTATGTCATCATCCAGTAATCAACCAGGCCAAAACATCTTAATAAAATATATTTACTTCTAAATTAAACACCAAAACAAAATTATTAGAAAGAGGACAATTCTATTATTTAAATTCATCATGAAACAAAAAATCATACTGCCCCGTATAAGTGACAAATCAAAATATGATGGAATGATGACACAGATCAAGTGTCGAAACGTATAACAATAAAGATATTTTTTCTTATCTTATATAAAATATGAGACGAACAAATTAAATCATAAACTAGAAAATGAAACGATAGATTCTACTGAAGAGCTAACTTTGATCGAAATCTAGATAATAACAAAAGAGACTCTACTGACAAGCAAACTTTAATTTTAACCTTGAAGTGAAAAAAGGTACTTTACTGACGAGCAAACTTTAACTAAAATCTACAAGATGACAAAAAGAAACTCTACTGACGAGCAAATTTAATTTCAAACTAAAAAATAAAAGACTACAGACGAGAAAACATCTAGAAGATAAAAAAGGGACTCTACTGATAAGCAAACTTAAATTTAAATTAGTACTCTACTGATGAACAAACTTTAATTTTGATCTAAAAGATAAAAGGGACTCTACTGATGAGTGTTATTATTTTAAATTTTTACCTGTAAGATGGGAAAAAGGGACTGTACTGACAAACAAACTATAATTTTGATTTAGAAGATTAAAAAGTGACTCTACTGAGTAGCATACTTCAATTTTGATCTAAAAAATTAAAAATGAACTCTACTTTTATTTTATTTTCATTCTGCAATCTATAAAAATAATTATATTTAGCAGAGAATGCTGACAAGTGAGTGAGTGACAAATGAACTCTACTGACGAGCAAACTTTAATTTTAACCTAGACGATGAAAAAATGGACTCTTCTGACGAACAAACTTTTACTTTGATCTAGAAAATTGTAATAATGGACTCTACTGCCAAGCAAAATAAATTTGAAACTAAAAGATGAAAAGCCGGTGACGACCAAACTTTAATTTTAATACAGAAGATAAAATAGAAACTCCACTGACGAGCAGATTAATTTTCTAGAAATATTTTCTATGGTTAAACAACGTTTGTCGGGTCATTTAGTATAAATTTTTTTTTCAACAGAGAAATAAAATGAATTTTTCACGTTATGTAGAAATGATAAATGAGACTTAATTTGCTAAATTATTTTACGTGGTAATTTTAGTTTTTTTAGGGTGGTCCTTAATATGGATATTTCAAATTTCGTTGCTCCCAGGGGCTCAAATGCTTCCAAATTGATAAAAAAAAATTCTCTGATAGTTTTAACTCTTAGCATTAACTTTAAGATAGTGCGCACTTCAATCAAAGTTTCTTATGGAAATAACATGGGTAAAATTTCATTTAATAATTTAGCGACAAGTGAATCAAAATGTTGAGAATGACATTATTTTTGCTTAATTTGATCGTAAATAAAAAATACAACGAAAATTTAATTTGAAGTATTTACTTAGGATTAAGAACCAAGAAACTTTAATTGAAGTGCGGACTATCTTAAAGTTAATATTAAGAGCTAAAACTTTCAGAGAATTATCTTTTATCATTTTGGAATCATTTGAGCCCCTGGGAGCAAAGAAATTCGAAAGCATCCATATCAAGGACCACTCTAATATATTTATGTCTTTTACCTGATATATTTCTTCATATGCCCTCAACAAATCGTCCTTGTCCAATTGTTTAAGGCATTGCAGTGCCTGTCTATAGTCGCCAGTTGGACAACCCAAACTTTGGGCAATTGTCAGAGATCCGACACTGGCCAAAGTTGGCCTTTGGCCAGTTTTTGGTCCAATCGACACTGCTATGTTCCTCAAACCGCTACTCGACATTAAAATCACACGATGGAACAAACCTAAAAGATACATAATAAATATAAAAGATATAGTTTTTGTTCTGTCGATATGTAGTTTAATAAAAACAACATTCGGCAAAACGTCCTTGGAACAAATAATCTTGATTTTTGCTTAAGACGTTCAATATTAATAGGAATTCGATGTACAAATTAATTTAAAACAATTCCAAAAATTCGACACATTCAAATTTATGTTCAGTGAACACATTTGCATGTTAATAATAATAACTAGTGGTGTATGGCATCGTGCTTTAAGGCAAATTGCTGGAACTTCCCGTACCGTAATAAAATATTCGAGAAATTTTAGACGTTTTCAAATATATTTACAAATACAGTGTAACTTTCATTATTTTTGCATTATTTTGTTATATCTGAGCAAATCAAATGTAAATCATAAATCAATTTATCTCCAGAACATTAACAATCGTCATTTCATTTCGAATTCAATTTAAAAAAAAACATAGTTGCCTAATTTATACAAAATTGAAAAAGTGCTTCCGTATAGTCACAGTCTAAACGCATTTGCTAATAATTCTGTGCGACATTTTCACTTATACTCTGCTTAGCTTAGCGGCATTTTCACATTTTTCAATAGTTTTCACAAAATTGGAAAAGTGCTCCAGTGCATACGCACAGTCTAAACGCACTCGGGTAAACATTTGTACCAGAGTGGCGCTTAGACTGTGCTTAGCCTGGGTCATTTTTTTAGTTTTTAATCGAAAATTATAAAAAAATATTTTATGAAAAATAAAAAAGATGTAATAATTTTTGTTTTGTCAATACAAGCAGAAAGTTTTTTAGATCATTCAAATCGGACGCGCTTAGTTCACTCAAAAACTGCCTCTTTTTGCACATTTAGCTCTGTATCTTCGAAATTGCGGGACCTGCCTTTGCCAAAAACTAATCACATCTTTTCCCAATCATTACAAATTGAATGTTTTACAGATCATTCAAATCCGATACTCCGTTCTCTCAAAAACTCGATTTGTCTTTTCTGCACTCTTAGCTCCGTATCTCCGTAATGGCCGGACCTGCCTTTGCCAAAAACTAATCAGCACATCTCCCTATCAATGGTGATCGAATGTTTTTTAAACCATTCAAATCGGTTGGTCCACACACACACACACCCACATCCATTAGTTTTCTGAGGTATGCCTCTTAAAAATGTTCAGAAACCTTCAAAACGTCGAGAAATGCAAAAATTTTCATTTTCGATTTTTGGCCCATTACTAATGTATGCAATGGAATGATTTAATTACGTAAATAAATCCATGACTACTTTTATAACATTTTTTTCTCCGTTAATGTTATGTAACATAACTATAATCATTTTCATTTTGTCAATTTTCCATTGACTGATTTCATACAAAAATATTTCAAAAAATAACAAAACAAAACATGAGGCCTTGATACAATTCGGTTTGTTTGTTTTGACCCTGAAAAATTCGAACAATGGGTCAATTGATATTTGTCGATTTGAAAACAACTTTTGAATCAGGAGGAAAATACAGCCAAAAAATACAGACAAAATTGTATCCATACATACACACACATCCATTTTTTCTGAGGTACGCCAAAATGTTCAGAAACCTCTAAAACGTGAAGATATGCAAAAAATTTCATTTTCGATTTTCGGTCCATTACTGTAACTTACTCTTAGGGAAAATACAACAAAAATTCAAAATGTTAAAAAAAACTAATTTTCCCAAAAAGTCAATTTTTTCCAAACTTTTCGATATTTTTGGGAATATTTACGTTTCGATACTACATGTTGTCATCATTTAATAAATAAAACCAGGATAAAAATAAAAACTTGAAACACTGATAAATGTTTCTAATAAAATTGAAATAGGTAACAGGCATCACATAACTGATAATTTGTAACTAATAAAAATGAATAACTGCTTTCTGGGAAGGCAGGTCTAGCGGTTTCGGAGATCAAGTGAAAAAAAGTAAAAAACCCGTTTGGCGTTTTTATCAGATATTTTATGAAGATTATAATAAGTACAATGTTTGTGTGCATTTATATGGGTTCCTTATCCAATGTTTACACGTTAGACGTCTACGCGGCGCTTACGCGCTTCGATATTTCGACAAAAAATAAAAAAAGGTCAAAATATACAAAAATCATTTTTTTCCAAAAATTTAAATTGTTTCAAAAATCTAAACTTCTCAAAAAAAAATTTTTTTCTCGAAGTTTTTTTTTAACGATTTAGTTTTCGGTATGGGAAGTTCCAGCAATTTGCCTAAAGACACGATGCCATACATATCCAATGCTATACTAGTGTCTAAACAAAGATTTCCACAAGCACAAGATGCAGAATTTCAGTTTGTTCTGCACTATACTGATTTCCATAATCAGATTTCACACATTCTTAGTAGTAAGATATCTTAGAATTAAGCATTTGTATTGAATTTAGTATAGTTTTGATATTTTCATCATTTAAAACGTGGCACCATCTTTAGGCGCAAATGGTAAATAACAGAAGATCTGATACA
>NW_020538040.1:5162446-5176852 GCF_003426905.1 Ctenocephalides felis
GTTCTTTTATTATAATAGAAATATCTGAATTTGCTCGTCAGTAGTGTTCCTTTTCTATAATAAAAATTGACTCAAATTGTTTTTATAAAAATTATCTGCATTGGTTCTCATCAGTAAAGTCCTCTTTTTTATGAAGAATAATATGAATTTGCTCGTTAGTAGGGTTGTCCTTTTTATAATAAAATATATCAGTATTTGCTCGTCAGTAGAGTTCTTTTTTTATAATAAAAATGATATGAATTTGCTCGTCAGTAGAGTTCTTTTTTATAATAAAAAATATCTGAATTTGCTCGTCAGTAGAGTTATCTTTTTATAATAAAAAAATGTCTGAATTTGCTCATCAGTAGAGTTCCTTATTTCCCAAAATGTCTGAATTTATGAAATCTAAATTTTGACTCATCTCATCACAAAAGCAACTTTTGACAAAAATTTTGACCGCATTATTTCTCAAACTTTGATGAATTTTTAAAATTAAACGACTTGTCGTATGTTTGTAATATTTTAGTATGATATATAAGACTATGGTATCTATCGTCAAAAAAATAATAATAAAAATCGTCAAATTTTATTTTCAACACTTTATTACAAGAAAACGGCCCGGCCGATCTCTACCAAAAACTAATCAGCACGATTCCCTACCAACATCTATCGAACGGTTTTTGAATTTTTGAATCTATTCAGTATTGCGGGCTAAAACGTGGACGAAAATTTTTACACTTTTCTGCAATTTACAAAAAAAGGCTCGGCAGATCGTCCCACAAAACTGAGAAACGCTAGTCCCCATCGAGATACATCGAGGGGCTTTTAAAATTTTACAATCTATTCAGCCGTTTTTGAGAAAACGTCGATTTACGGCAAAAAAACTGTTCACACACGCACACACACACACATACTTTTTCCAAATGTTGGTTTCATTCGATTCAGAATGGCTTGATGCGTCCAGGAGCAAACATAAAATTAGCGAATCGGATTATTTGACGAAAACATAAATTCTCCTTCGGGAAATTAATAACCAAAAAATTGTTTTTAAATTGTTATTATTTTTAAGGTCTAAGACAAAACTCACCCTTACTTCCAATCGTGGTCCTGATGGCAGATCAGCCCTTAGACGGCGCCCTTTTGGCTTCCGAAGGAAACATCGTTGTAGTCAATGTCAACTCCAGGAAAAACGTCTTTGGTTTTCTTTGTCTGGAAGAAACCCAAGTAATTAATGATAATAAATAAATCTATCTTTATTCATTTTATTTTTTATCACTTATCTTTATCCTTGTTAGGCTCGAGGCAACGCCGGTCTCCTGGACGAATACTTCGCCTTTTTGTGGATTCGTGAAAATATCGGCGCCTTCGGAGGCGACATCAACAAAATCACCCTGATGGGACATTCCGGTGGTGCCGATGACATTTTGAGACACATGGCTTCCCCGAGAACAGCTGGTAAGGAAAATAAACTAGGTGTAAGTTGCTTGAACTTCCCCATAATCAACTTAATCGATAACAATCGAGATTTATTCATATTTTTCTTCCCCGTACTTTTCTCTAAAAAGTGTGCACTATACTAAATTCTATACAAATATTGTATTTCTTCAGACATCTCACCATAGTAAGCGTGATGAAATCTTATTATGGAATGTAGTATAGTGCAGAACAAACTCGAGTACTATACTTGTTTCCATACAGAATTGAAATTTTCAAAGACATTCTGCATGGTGTGCGTGCGGAAATCTTCGTTTAGAAACTAGTATAGTTGCATCTGATAAATGAAACACCTTATCGATTAAAAAGATTAGGTGTAAGTGGCTTTTTGACAAGTTGCTAGAACTTTCAGATACGTGTAAACACTTATTTTAACAATCACATAAGTGTAATTTGTCACATCACTAACTTATTTAAAACATTTTTACTATTTTTGCAGTAATTTTAGTAATTTCACCGCGTGTTTTAAGACTTATTCGTTCCATTTCTACTAATGTCGTCTTTTGTATTTGTTAAATGTCAAAAATTACAGCTTCAAAGCGATATCTACCGGAAAAATGTTGAATTTAATAATATAATATATTAATATATTAAACGGTAAAATATTGTATCAGATCTTCTGTTATTTACCATTTGCGCCTAAAGATGGTGCCACGTTTTAAATGATGAAAATATCAAAACTATACTAAATTCAATACAAATGCTTAATTCTTAAGATATCTTACATACTAAGAATGTTGAAATCTGATTATGGAAATCAGTATAGTGCAGAACAAACTGAAATTCTGCATCTTGTGCTTGTGGAAATCTTTGTTTAGACACTAGTATAGCATTGGATATGTATGGCATCGTGTCTTTAGGCAAATTGCTGGAACTTCCCATACCGAAAACTAAATCGTTAAAAAAAAACTTCGAGAAAAAAATTTTTTTTTGAGAAGTTTAGATTTTTGAAACAATTTAAATTTTTGGAAAAAAATGATTTTTGTATATTTTGACCTTTTTTTATATTTTTTGTCGAAATATCGAAGCGCGTAAGCGCCGCGTAGACGTCTAACGTGTAAACATTGGATAAGGAACCCATATAAATGCACACAAACATTGTACTTATTATAATCTTCATAAAATATCTGATAAAAACGCCAAACGGGTTTTTTACTTTTTTTCACTTGATCTCCGAAACCGCTAGACCTGCCTTCCCAGAAAGCAGTTATTCATTTTTATTAGTTACAAATTATCAGTTATGTGATGCCTGTTACCTATTTCAATTTTATTAGAAACATTTATCAGTGTTTCAAGTTTTTATTTTTATCCTGGTTTTATTTATTAAATGATGACAACATGTAGTATCGAAACGTAAATATTCCCAAAAATATCGAAAAGTTTGGAAAAAATTGACTTTTTGGGAAAATTAGTTTTTTTTAACATTTTGAATTTTTTGTTGTATTTTCCCTAAGAGTAAGTTACAGTAATGGACCGAAAATCGAAAATGAAATTTTTTGCATATCTTCACGTTTTAGAGGTTTCTGAACATTTTGGCGTACCTCAGAAAAAATGGATGTGTGTGTATGTATGGATACAATTTTGTCTGTATTTTTTGGCTGTATTTTTCCTCCTGATTCAAAAGTTGTTTTCAAATCGACAAATATCAAATTGACCCATTGTTCGAATTTTTCAGGGTCAAAACAAACAAACCGAATTGTATCAAGGCCTCATGTTTTGTTTTGTTATTTTTTGAAATATTTTTGTATGAAATCAGTCAATGGAAAATTGACAAAAATGAAAATGATTATAGTTATGTTACATAACATTAACGGAGAAAAAAATGTTATAAAAGTAGTCATGGATTTATTTACGTAATTAAATCATTCCATTGCATACATTAGTAATGGGCCAAAAATCGAAAATGAAAATTTTTGCATTTCTCGACGTTTTGAAGGTTTCTGAACATTTTTAAGAGGCATACCTCAGAAAACTAATGGATGTGTGTGTGTGTGTGTGTGGACCAACCGATTTGAATGGTTTAAAAAACATTCGATCACCATTGATAGGGAGATGTGCTGATTAGTTTTTGGCAAAGGCAGGTCCGGCCATTACGGAGATACGGAGCTAAGAGTGCAGAAAAGACAAATCGAGTTTTTGAGAGAACGGAGTATCGGATTTGAATGATCTGTAAAACATTCAATTTGTAATGATTGGGAAAAGATGTGATTAGTTTTTGGCAAAGGCAGGTCCCGCAATTTCGAAGATACAGAGCTAAATGTGCAAAAAGAGGCAGTTTTTGAGTGAACTAAGCGCGTCCGATTTGAATGATCTAAAAAACTTTCTGCTTGTATTGACAAAACAAAAATTATTACATCTTTTTTTATTTTTCATAAAATATTTTTTTATAATTTTCGATTAAAAACTAAAAAAATGACCCAGGCTAAGCACAGTCTAAGCGCCACTCTGGTACAAATGTTTACCCGAGTGCGTTTAGACTGTGCGTATGCACTGGAGCACTTTTCCAATTTTGTGAAAACTATTGAAAAATGTGAAAATGCCGCTAAGCTAAGCAGAGTATAAGTGAAAATGTCGCACAGAATTATTAGCAAATGCGTTTAGACTGTGACTATACGGAAGCACTTTTTCAATTTTGTATAAATTAGGCAACTATGTTTTTTTTTAAATTGAATTCGAAATGAAATGACGATTGTTAATGTTCTGGAGATAAATTGATTTATGATTTACATTTGATTTGCTCAGATATAACAAAATAATGCAAAAATAATGAAAGTTACACTGTATTTGTAATAATATATTTGAAAACGTCTAAAATTTCTCGAATATTTTATTACGGTACGGGAAGTTCCAGCAATTTGCCTTAAAGCACGATGCCATACACCACTAGTTATTATTATTAACATGCAAATGTGTTCACTGAACATAAATTTGAAATGTGTCGAATTTTTGGAATTGTTTTAAATTAATTTGTACATCGAATTCCTATTAATATTGAACGTCTTAAGCAAAAATCAAGATTATTTGTTCCAAGGACGTTTTGCCGAATGTTGTTTTATTAAACTACATATCGACAGAACAAAAACTATATCTTTTATATTTATTATGTATCTTTTAGGTTTGTTCCATCGTGTGATTTTAATGTCGAGTAGCGGTTTGAGGAACATAGCAGTGTCGATTGGACCAAAAACTGGCCAAAGGCCAACTTTGGCCAGTGTCGGATCTCTGACAATTGCCCAAAGTTTGGGTTGTCCAACTGGCGACTATAGACAGGCACTGCAATGCCTTAAACAATTGGACAAGGACGATTTGTTGAGGGCATATGAAGAAATATATCAGGTAAAAGACATAAATATATTAGAGTGGTCCTTGATATGGATGCTTTCGAATTTCTTTGCTCCCAGGGGCTCAAATGATTCCAAAATGATAAAAGATAATTCTCTGAAAGTTTTAGCTCTTAATATTAACTTTAAGATAGTCCGCACTTCAATTAAAGTTTCTTGGTTCTTAATCCTAAGTAAATACTTCAAATTAAATTTTCGTTGTAATTTTTTTATTTACGATCAAATTAAGCAAAAATAATGTCATTCTCAACATTTTGATTCACTTGTCGCTAAATTATTAAATGAAATTTTACCCATGTTATTTCCATAAGAAACTTTGATTGAAGTGCGCACTATCTTAAAGTTAATGCTAAGAGTTAAAACTATCAGAGAATTTTTTTTTATCAATTTGGAAGCATTTGAGCCCCTGGGAGCAACGAAATTTGAAATATCCATATTAAGGACCACCCTAAAAAAACTAAAATTTACCACGTAAAATAATTTAGCAAATTAAGTCTCATTTATCATTTCTACATAACGTGAAAAATTCAATTTTATTTCTCTGTTGAAAAAAAAATTTATACTAAATGACCCGACAAACGTTGTTTAACCATAGAAAATATTTCTAGAAAATTAATCTGCTCGTCAGTGGAGTTTCTATTTTATCTTCTGTATTAAAATTAAAGTTTGGTCGTCACCGGCTTTTCATCTTTTAGTTTCAAATTTATTTTGCTTGGCAGTAGAGTCCATTATTACAATTTTCTAGATCAAAGTAAAAGTTTGTTCGTCAGAAGAGTCCATTTTTTCATCGTCTAGGTTAAAATTAAAGTTTGCTCGTCAGTAGAGTTCATTTGTCACTCACTCACTTGTCAGCATTCTCTGCTAAATATAATTATTTTTATAGATTGCAGAATGAAAATAAAATAAAAGTAGAGTTCATTTTTAATTTTTTAGATCAAAATTGAAGTATGCTACTCAGTAGAGTCACTTTTTAATCTTCTAAATCAAAATTATAGTTTGTTTGTCAGTACAGTCCCTTTTTCCCATCTTACAGGTAAAAATTTAAAATAATAACACTCATCAGTAGAGTCCCTTTTATCTTTTAGATCAAAATTAAAGTTTGTTCATCAGTAGAGTACTAATTTAAATTTAAGTTTGCTTATCAGTAGAGTCCCTTTTTTATCTTCTAGATGTTTTCTCGTCTGTAGTCTTTTATTTTTTAGTTTGAAATTAAATTTGCTCGTCAGTAGAGTTTCTTTTTGTCATCTTGTAGATTTTAGTTAAAGTTTGCTCGTCAGTAAAGTACCTTTTTTCACTTCAAGGTTAAAATTAAAGTTTGCTTGTCAGTAGAGTCTCTTTTTGTTATTATCTAGATTTCGATCAAAGTTAGCTCTTCAGTAGAATCTATCGTTTCATTTTCTAGTTTATAATTTAATTTGTTCGTCTCATATTTTATATAAGATAAGAAAAAATATCTTTATTGTTATACGTTTCGACACTTGATCTGTGTCATCATTCCATCATATTTTGATTTGTCACTTATACGGGGCAGTATGATTTTTTGTTTCATGATGAATTTAAATAATAGAATTGTCCTCTTTCTAATAATTTTGTTTTGGTGTTTAATTTAGAAGTAAATATATTTTATTAAGATGTTTTGGCCTGGTTGATTACTGGATGATGACATACATCAAGTGTCAAATCGTAAAATAAGAAAATTATAATTTTTTGACTTATTTATATATTTCGACGAATGATTCGTTATTTTTATTATATTTCCAGAGTGGCAATCGTTCCACTTTACCAATGGCAGTGGTGGATGACTTTTTACCAGAAAACGAACGATATCTACCATTGAATCCAAAAGAGGTATTTATATTACTCAACAATTTTTTGTAAGAAAGTTTTATAATTTAAAAAATTTGAAAGAATATTTATACACAACTGCACAAATGTGTAGTAACTATACACAATGTGTGAACATAATTCTTAAAAACTCTGGACAATAATTGCTTAATTTTTATAATACCTAAAAAATTATAATAATAATATAATTCTTTTATATAATTTTGGTAAGGTCTTCGAAGATGGGAACTTCGTTCGTATACCGATTTTAATCGGTATAACATCAATGGAGTCTGCGAATATAAATGGTATGTACAAATTAAGCATCGATTTGCTCTTTCAATCAGGTTATTTATTATAGAGATATTAAATTTGCTTGTCAGTAGAATTGAAAAATATTTTATTATCCTCCTGAAGGAGAAGTTTGTTTTCATCCAAAAATCCGATTCGCTAATTTTATGTTTGCTCGACGTCTCAAGACATTCTGAATCGAATGAGACCGAATTTAAGGGAAAAGTATGTGTGTGTGTCAACATATTTTTGACCTTTCGTCGACGTTTTCTCAAAAACGGCTAAACCTATTTCAAAAATTTAAAAGCCATACGATGCATCTCGATGAGGAGTAGAGTTTGTCAGTTTTGCGCTACGATCGGCCGAGGCGTTTCTTTGTAAATTGCAGTGAAATGAAAAATTTTTTGTCCACATTTTAGCCCGCAATTCTGGATCGATTTTGAAAATTCAAAAACCGTTCGAAAGATATTGGTTGAGAAACGTGCTGATTGTTTTTGGTAGAGATCGGCCGGGCCGTTTTCTTGTAATAAAGTGTTGATTTTTTTTCGACGATTTTATTGAATTTTTATTTTGACGGTAGATACCATAGTCTTCTAGATCATACTAAAATATTACGGCCCTACGACAACTGGTTTAGCTTTAAAAATTCAACAAAGCTTACATAATTTAGTATCGTTTTTTTGGCATTTGTCAAAATTAAATCTTTAATCGACGTTTTTTTCAAAAACGGTTGAGTCGATTTGAAAAATTTAAGAACCATTCGATAAAACTTGATAAACACTCGTGTTGGTTAGATTTTTATACTATCTGCCAAGCCGTTTCTTTTATTTAGCAAAAAAGAGTAAAAATTCCGAACTAGCTGAAACTTCCGAACCAATTTTGAAAATTGTGAAACATTTAGAAAGATATTGGTTGGAAGTCATGTTGATTAATTTTGGACAAAGATCGACACAGCCGTTTCTTCGTAATTAACAGTTGAAACATATTTTTTTGATAAAACTTTTTATTTTGATAGATATCATCGTCCTAAAGAACATATTAAAATTTTACATTCCTACGGCAAGTAGTTTAATTTTAAAAATTTGTCAAAGTTTGAAAAAAATATCAAAGTCAAAATTTGTGTCAAAAGTCTCTTTTGTGATGTCATGAGTCAAATAATGAACTCAAAGATCTCACACTGCTAAATGAGCTCAAAATAAGTGTCAAAAGTGTGACATCAGTTAGTGAACGAGCGCTGCCGACAATCGTGGAATACTCCCGATTTATTAAATGTCATATGCATTGACCTTATAATATATGAATCGATTTTAACAAGTCTATTCGATTTTCAGTACTTTTATTTCACAGGCCCAATATTATTAATATCAAAATTCTTACAAAATTAAGATTTCACACAATTGTCATTATATTATTACAATAAAACATATGACATATGACATATGACATTTAGGGTGCGTTCGACTTGGACGCTTACGCGCTGTGAGCGCTCACGCTTATAAGCACGAATTTTTAGCGTTCGACTTGGCCGATAAGCGCTCAGAATCGATAACTCAAATCCGTTCGTTTTGGAAACTGTGAGCGTCAATAAGCATCAAAATGGCGGCAACTGGCGGTAACGGTAATTGTGTAAATTTTATTACTTTCTGGATCATTCAGCGGGATTATAAAGAATTTAACAATTAATAAATAAATGAAATTTCGTTTGCTTATGCTTAATTCATATTAACATTAAAATTAAAATTTAAAATTATTTAAAATTAATTAAATTTAAAATTAATTAATATTAATATTAATATTAAAAAATAATTGTGTTATACAACTTGGCATTTTTGCGGGATTATAAAGAATTTAACAATTAATGAATAAATGAAATTTGGTTAGCTTATGCTTAATTAATAGTAATATTAAAATTAAAATTTAGAATTATTTAATATTAATATTAATATTAAAAATAAATGTGATATACAACTTGGCATTTTTGCGGGATTATATAGAATTTAACAATTAATAAATAAATGAAATTTGGTTAGCTTATGCTTAATTAATAGTAATATTAAAATTAAAATTTAGAATTATTTAATATTAATATTAATATTAAAAAATAAATGTGATATACAACTTGGCATTTTTGCGGGATTATATAGAATTTAACAATTAATAAATAAATGAAATTTGGTTAGCTTATGCTTAATTAATAGTAATATTAAAATTGAAATTTAAAATTAATTAATATCAATATCAATATTAAAAAATAATTGTGATCTACAGCTTGCCATTTTTGCGGAATTATAAAGAATTTGACAATTAATAAACAAATGAAATGACAGATAGTAAAAACAACTGACGCTCACGCTCACGCTGCCCTACCTCCGTGGCGTGAGCGCGTTTGAGCGCAAAATATGTGCTACGAGCATCCTACGATGGTGCTACGAGCGTACTTATGTGACACTCACAGCGCCAAGTCGAACGATGAAAGCGCGCTCACGGCGCGCTCACAGCGCGTAAGCGTCCAAGTCGAATGCACCCTTAATCAATCGGAAGTGTTCTACGATTGTCGGCAACGCTCGTTCGCTAAGTGACGTCACAAACCTATCATTTGACACTTTATAGATTGGAAAACATATGGGTATTAGCAGTCTTATGAATGAACTGCATTTTTAGGACATACAAGTACACGTGTCTATACTTATAATTAATATAATATTAATATATGTATTACATATATTATGAACGTGTTTGAGAAAATTCAATTCGAAATCGCAATGTTTAAATTCAATTGAAAGCGATAACATAATTTTCGAAATAAATAGTTGAAAATTTCATCTAAATATCTCAATCTCAAATTCGGTTGATTAAGTCATTTATTACACCGATCGGAAAGTTCTTGCAACTTGCCTTAAGGCTAAATGCCACTTTCAACTTCACTTTACTTTTTTACTTTACTTTAATCATTTTTTCAATTAATTAGATCTTTGGAACGATTTATCAAATCAAGGACCTAACATTTTGCGCAAATACATTCACAACACGGCAATTCCTGGATTGTTGGAGAAACGTGGGCTACAAAATCATCCGAGGTAGAACTTAATAAATTATTTATTAATGTTTAGTATTATTATTTTTTATATTTTTAGAGCTTCTTTGATTTTATCAGCAATAAAATGGCGTTACGACCTCACAGACGACTCCAGGACCAAGTTGTTGGAGAAGTTGAGAAGTATGGAGTACGATGCTGGTTGGAGTGCCCCACATGGCGAAATTTTGGGGATATTAGCGAAAAATTCGAGGTTGTATTATAATATAAAAAAATTATATAGATTGTAACAGATAAGGTGAGCATACGTCCCGGATTGGTCGGGACAATCCCGGATTTCCCCCTTGTGTCCCGGGTTTTTCTTAAAGCCCTATTTCTCCCGGATTTTGATTTTTTGTCCCGGTTTTTCGAAAATTAAGTTAAATTAACAAAAATTAAGAAAACAAACTAACAGATGCAAATTTTTTCAAATTAATTATGAAGAAAATTGAATAGAACATATACATCGAAAAATATAAGATATATCATAGATAAAGAAGTATTGCATATGTCGAAGTATAAAGCTCTTACTAAAAGTCCGCAATTATGATAAAAAAAAGATTCATTTGAAAAACTGTTTTTTTATTGTATCCTTGAATAGCATTTGTTATATAACCGACACGATTTACGACTTTCCACTCTACTGACGAGCAAATTAAATTGCGAACTAAAACAACAAAAAGGGACTCTACTGACAAGCAAACTTTCAGTTCGTTTTAGAAGATTTAAAAAAGACTCTACTGACGAGTAAATTAAATATGGACTCAAGTATTAAAAATAGTAAATTATTAAGAGCAGTGGACTCTACTGACAAGCAAAATGGAATTTCTTAAAAGGAGACTCTACTGACGAGCAATCTTGAATTTTTATTCAGAAGTTGGAAAAAATGACTCTACTGACGAGCAATTTAAATTTCGACTGAAGGATGAAATATAGTAAAATATTAGGAGAAGTGGACTCTACTGACGAGGAAAATGGAGATTTTTTTTGAAGAATGTTGGGTCTCTACTAACAAACTTTAATTTTTATTCACAAATTCAAAAAAAGGATTCTACGAGCAAATTTTAATTTCGATCGAGTATATTAAGAAAATGACTCTACTGATGGGCAACTTAAATTGCAAAGTAAAAAATACAAAGCACTCTACTGGCAAGCAAACGTTAATTTTGATCTGAAAGCTAAAAAAGGGACTCTACTGACCACCAAACTTATTTCGATCTAAAAGATGAAAAGAAACTCTACTGACGAGCAAAATAAATTGCAAACTAGAAGAAGGTAAAGAAGGGGCTTTACTGACGAGCAAACTTTGACTTTGATCTAGGATATAAAAAAGAGACTCTACAGGCAAGTAAACTTCAATTTCGATCTAGAAGAGAAAAAAAGGAACTCTACTAACGAGCAAACTTTAATTTCGATCTGAAAAATCACAAAAACAACTCTACTGACGAGAAAACTTAAATCTTGATCTGGATTAATAATTTTCTTGTAAATGGACTCTACTACGAGCAAATTAAATTTCGACTTAGATAATGAAAACTTCGACTGAACTGTAATTTATATCTAAAAGATATAAAAATGGGACTCTACTGACGAGCAAACTAAGGTTTTTTACACAAATGAAGAGAACATTGACTTAAAATTACCTTCCCAAAAAAAATCTACATATTTAATAATTACAAACAAACTGCTCAACAGATTTTAGTCCTAAATTTTATATTAAATCTTGATGAAACTAAAATAATAAGATTTTTACAGCAGGTCACAACCAAGATACCAAATGGTCAGAAGTCTAAAAGATCCAAGTATTTTTGCTTATATTTTCGACGAACCCAGACTTCCTGATCTTCGTGGAAAAATCGGCAACTTTTCAGGTAATAAATTAAATATAAATATTTTATTACATGTAGGTAGTACTAAGATTTTCATACTTTATTATTCTTGATAAAATAAATAAAATGAATATAAATAAATTATCAAAAACTACCTCGGTTAAGTCGTATAAGTCGAATGAAGTCTGATAATATAAATAAAAATATAAGTTAATTGATGTGAAATACAAATTGAATATACTCACCAACTAACTGAACTATATCCTCTACAAACCGAATAAAAATCATTCAAAAATTAAACAAAATTCTCAACAAACTGAATGTCACTGAATCATTCACAACTCTAGTTTAAGACTAAAACTAGCCAATAACTTGACCAAAACCGATTTTAAAAACTTTCCTAATTTTAATCATGTTATCATGTTAATGATAATTATATTTATATTTTCAATAATAATAATTATATTTTCAGGAGCAGGTCATGGTACAGACCTGGCGATGATCCTTGGAACATCAACCCATCCTTCATATCGAGGAGTAGATCAACATAGTGAACGATTTGCCAGAAAAACTCGCCTGAGTTGGATAAATTTCATAAAAAATGGGTAAATATTAGTAATCATATAGAAAACACCAAGGCTACTTTCTATTTATAATTACAAAAACAACTAGTGGGGCGCATGACATCGTGCCTTAAGGCGAATTGCTGAAACTTCCCGTACCAAAAATATATATTTTTTAAAAAGATTAACATTTTTGAAACAAATTTACTCTGAAAAAATAGATTTTTGGGAAACTATAAATTTTTGACAAAAATTTACTTTTTTTTTATTAAAAAAAAAAAGACTTTTTGAAGAAAAATTTATTTTGAAATATTTTGGAAATTCTGAACTTTTCAAAGCAATCGTACTGCTTTAACTGCATAGAGACAAAATATCGAAGCGCGTAAGCGCCACGTCGCAGTCTTTCGGACAAACGATGTTAACCCATAGGAATGTAAACAAAATTTATACTTATTGTTAAAATCTCTATAAAATATCTGATAATTTGATGTGCATATGTCTAATGATCATTTTTGACCGCCAAATGGCTTTTTTTTTTTACTTTTTTTACTAGATCTCCGAAACCGCTAAACCTGCCTTCATGAAAATTTGATCAGTTCTTCATCTTGTTAACACAAGTAGAATGTATTTTGAATCATTAAAATCGGTCGCTCCGTTCTCTAATCAGCACGTCTCCTTATCAACACAAATCGAATGTTTTCTGAATTATCCAAATCGCTTCATCCGTGTTCCCGAAATCGTCGACGAAAATTTGTATCCGCACACACATACACACACACAAACATACATCCATTTTTTCTTAGGTGTGCCAAAATGTTCAGAAGGTTTTGAAACGTAAAGATATATAAAAATATTCATATTCGATTTTTTTGCGGTTACTATAACTTGCCCTACGAGAAGTTAAAAACGACATCCATCCTAACCAGTAAAGTGTACTGGAAAAGTCTAATCACCAAACTAAAATGCCTACTAAGCACTGTCGTTATTTAGCTTTTTTTAAATTATTTTTCAGGAAATGCGATTTGCTTAATTTATGTTTTCTCGACGTTTCAAGTCATTCTGAATTGAATGAGACCGAATTTTGAATGAATATGTGTGCGTGTGTGTGTGTACAGGTAAATCGATTTAGAAAACTTATTTCAGTATTCGGCTTCTACTAAAAAAAGACCTTTCAAATGCCATAAAACATAAAATCTTAAATTTTTTGAAGTAAAACTTCTTTAGACTCGGTTCCCACAATTTGCAAAAAGTGTATAGTTAGTGCATAATTTATATAGATAATTCTATGCAAATGAATAAAAATTTATATAGTTAATTTTAGTATTTGCTATAAATATTTTACAACTCAAAAAATTAAAAAAAAATGAAGAAATATTACATTTTTGCTATAAAAAATAACGTTCTTTCACAAGATTTTTTTTTTTTTAAATGTTGTTTGCTCGTGGAGACCTTTCAAATGATACCCCATATGCCATGAAAGATACAAACTAAAAAATTTAAGTAAAACTTCTTCAGACTCTTTTGTTACAAATTTATTAAAAGTGTATATTTAGTAGACAATTCGCAAAGTTATTTTATCAACTAAAATCTATTTAAAAAGACCTTTCAAATAATACCCAGCATGCCAAAAAAGACAATCGAAAATGTTTGAAAAATGTGAAAATGCCGCCAAGCTAAGCACAGTATAAGTGGAAATGTCGCACAGAATTATTTGCAAATGCGTTTAGACTGTGACTATACGGGAGCAGTTTTTCAATTTTGTGCAAATTAGGCAACTAACTATTTTTTTGCAATTGAATTCGAAATGAAATGACTATTGTTAATGTTCTGGAGATAAATTGATTCATGATTTACATTTGATTCGCTCAGATATAACAGTATAAGTATTTGTAATCATATATTTGAAAACGTTTGAAATTTCTCGAATATTTAATTACGGTACGGAAAGTTCCAGCAATTTGCCTTAAGGCACGATGCCATACACCACTAGTTACTGGATAATTTTTATGGTT